>NC_081517.1:6184623-6484623 GCF_030273125.1 Centropristis striata | reverse complement strand
TGTCTTTTGTGCACTATAACACAGTTCTAGTACCATAAATGAAAAAAATATAAAAGAGAAAAACATCAAAACAAGTTAAATTTATTGAATAAGTTGCTTTACAAAAATTGGAATAAATTAAATCTAAGTTTAAGTGCCCACACAATTGAGGGTGCCATATACTTTACATATTGAACTATTTACATTTGTACAACCTCTACTTGTAACTTCTCTTGTCCTCTCCTCTCTGCTCTGTGAAAGCAGCCTGTAGTTTAGTCCAAGTTTTACTGAGTTTTTGTTTTCTGTGGGTCCCAGTCAAGTACTAAGAACATAGACTGTATAAATAATGGACGTAATCTGAATAAGAACAAATCGTTCATTAACTGTCATTAAATAAAAATACATTGTGAGAGGGTCAAAGGGCCTTTTAAAAATATGACTTTATTGATACGTTGCCGTGGATACGCATTGTTCTGCTTCTCTCCTGATGACGGTTCGCCTTGTGAGCCACCTGTCAATCAAAGGTAGCCACGCCCCAAATCATACAATAATTTATTGTCTATTTTCTTCTAAATGGGGCCATTATTTACACTATTAACATCAAATTATCTTGAATATTTTTTTTTTACTAGCGATTGAGACCATAGTGCTGTCCTAAAAAAAATTCTGAGGTAATAAATCAAGTGAGAACTTTTATCATTTTGCATTGAAATGAATGGACCGAAATGCTTTTGCAGCTGCCGTCAGCACCCCCTGTTGGAATTTTTGGCAAAATGCAGCTTAAGTTACTTCCTGGTTTGCCTCCATGCTCAGACCCGGAGGTTGCCGCCTGGCTAAGAAGCATAGAAAACAATTTGTTTTTTGTCAAAATTTTAAAATAATCTTATTGAAATGTCACAATTTGATTCTTTGATTTGGTGTTACTTTTTCAAACAGAACTGTTTGTCACACATGGTTAATTAAATTCATGACGAAATGTTAAAAATCTTATAAATAGTGATAAATAGTTTAATTCTGGTGAATTTCTAAGAAAAGATTCTTTTCAGACCTGCTGAAGGGTGTGATTGAAAATGTAAACTCGCGGCCTGCAGGCCAATTGCGGCCCTCGTGACGATATTTTGTGGCCCTCACCTTGATATGAAAGTTTAATGTAAGTTTTATATGAATGGCACTTTAGTGTGTTGTGTGTGGAAGGTCCCTTTAATTACTTTTTTTGGTAATTTTGTGTCTTTTTTTGGTAATTTTGTGTCTTTTTTTTAAATAATTTTGTCTTTTTTGGGTAATTTTGTGTCTTTTTAAAGTAATTTAGCGTTTTTTTCAGTCATTTTGTGTCTTTTTTGGGAATTTTGTGTTTTTTTTGGTCATTTTGTGTCTATTTTAGAAATTTTGTGTCTTTTTTAGGTAATTTTGTGTCTTTTTAAAAAAATAATTTTGTGTCATTTTTGGTAATTGTGTGTCATTTTAAAGTAATTTAGTGTTTTTTCAGTAATTTTGTGTCTTTTTAGGTAATTTTGTGTCTTTTTAAAGTAATTTAGTGTTTTTTTTTAGTAATTTTGAGTCTTTTTTTATAAATAATTTTGTGTCTTTCATAAAAAATAATTTGGCGGCAATAACCTTTGAAGATAATAACTGACAAGGATGAAGTTGTATAATATCTCAGTTTGCTTGTTCATGAACATGAGGATGAAAAGCTGATTTACACAGATGATTTAATAGTTAAAGTTACAGCCGCTCGCTGGGAGAGTGAATCCTCCCCTGCAGGCATAGAATCATTCATCTGTCTGTGTGACACTGACATATAGTGTGACATTATTAAAGTTGGGAAATGTTCAGTTTGGAGCATGCAGGGATGTGCCCATGGCCACAAGCCCACTCTCCTCCCCCTCTCCCCTGGTGTTTCTGTTTCTCTCTCCTGGTGTCCGGCCTTTTCTCACCCTAGGTGTCTTCATCTCTCTCTGCTGGTGTCCGTTCCTCTCTTTTCTCCTAAATCTCCCAAGATGTTAAAAATAGTTTTCTCTTTCAGTGTTGACCCATTTGAGACTCCATCAAATGACTGAGAAAATGTGCCTGTTTTCATGTTGAATTGCTTTCAGTGTTACAGCAACCACAGTGAACCTCGGTAAACTTGTTCCGTTTGTACTTTTCTTGCACACCAATTACACAAACTAAAATTAGAAGGAATATTCTGCCAAAAAACTTTTGTTTTCTGTCGCCACATGCACGATTAAAAGATGGCTTTGACAACTTTGTAGCTCGCTCCTTTGTGAAGAACACCGCTGAGTTAGTTAGTTTATGTTTGCGATGGCTTCAATGGATTGTTTTTCTTCAAAAAAGGCTCACCATTATCCACTACTTTGCTGTCCTTTTGATATGTTTCATATACCAGCCAGTTCATTAGGTACACATTTCAGCTGCGCATGAACGCAAATCAGCCAATTGCATGGTAGCAACATTACCCTTTTATATAAGGTTATTTTCTAAAGTTCGGACCGAGATTTAACTCTTTAAAATCTTTATCATGACGTGTTGGTATTATTGTTTTCAGCACAACCTCACCTATATGACCTGATTATTATTTTCATTTTGACTTACTGGGTCAACCTTTTCAACACACAAAAAAACAATTTATTTTTTATTTTTTTACAAAAAACACATTAAAAAAACACATACACACACACACACACAATTTTTACTTTTTTACTTTTACAAAAAACACAAAAAATAAAAAAACATACATAATAACACATAAAAACACACCAAAAATACAAAAAACACAGAAATGACAAAAAACACACACAAAAACATAAAAACACACGCAAAAAATACATAAGACATAAAATTACAAAAAAAAAAAAAACACGCAAGAAACACATGACAACACAAAAAAACACACAAAGAAATTACAAAAAACACACAAAAAACAGTAAACACAAAAAAGTGCATTAAAAATGCTGTCTGTAACTACAAAATCACGTTACTACACTTGGTCAAGGTGTTTTTTTACCTTTGCTGAAAGAGTCGATACATTAAATTGGACATGGAAACTTCTGGAAAAGCCAAAACTTTATAAAGCTACCAGGAACCGAAAATACAAACAAAAGACACAGATGTCAATGGAAATGTATCATTTTTATTTATTTATTTTTTTACCATTTATACACACAAAAACAGCAGAAAAAATAATAAATAATAAAACTACAAAACAGTCTATTTTCATGTACATTTCAAAAAGTAATAGTTTTCATTGTAGAAAGAAAATTCACATTTTAAAAATGGTCTAGAAACATAAATGGCACACTGTGAAAGCTCCTATGATGCACTTTAACTGGCTTTCTCAGCTTGTCTACATATGATATATAAATAAAGTTATTACTGTAAATAAAACATGTTTTTTCAATAAATAGATGGACTCCAGAGGGTTAAGTAACTTTGAATGAAGCATAATTGTTGGGCTGGTTTTATTTAGTCAGAAACTGGTGATCTACTGGGATTTTCACACACAGCCATCCCTAAGGTTTACAGAGAAAGGCCCAAAAAAAGAGAAATATTCAGTGAGCAGCTGTTCTGTGAGCCTTGTTGATGCCAGAGGTCAGAGGAGAATGGGCAGACTGGTCCTAGCTGATAGAAAGGAACATTAACTCTGATGACTTTATGTTACAACTGAGGGATGCAGAGCATTTCCAGGCACACAACACCTTGAGCCTTAAAGCAGACTGAGGATGTGGTCTCCTTTAATACAGCATGATGTTCATTTGGTAAACTATGGTCCCATTTAGAGTAAAATAGATTATAAAGCACAAAGTGGCCCTCATTTATCAAAGGAGCGTAGAAACCAGCGCAGATCTGAGTGTATATTCCGTCTTACGACAGGGTTCACGTGTGATTTATCAAACGATCGTATCTCTCCAATCACAGCGTGAGAATGATCAGCTGTTGATAAATGTGGCAGCTCGAAACAAGCGTCATTTAAATACCACGCCCTAATATATATAATATATACCTGATTCAGAAGGCTCGCCTCCAGAGTTTACGACACCGAAGGGCGCAATACGGCCAAAAAGAGGATTTTTTTCCCCTAAAGTCAGATTTATTTGCAAAGTACACTGTTACAAATAACAACAGGAGCGAAATAGACATATTACAGAAATATGCAGCGACAGAGGTTTATGAAATAAAAGTACTTGTCGTTATATACTCAAACAAGTTCGGTGAATATTTTACATTTGGAGCACAGACTTCAAGTTTTCACAGCTTTTTGGTTGAAGGAGGTAAATGTTTTAAAGTAACTTTTATTTCCAGGCCTTCTCAGAGGCAGAAAGTGAAACGCTGACATCCAACAGCTGCAACACAACAAACTGGTTTTGTTTGGCAGCATAAAAAGTGAAAAGGAAGGAAATCAGTGGTGCTGTCAGCAGTTGGAATAGCCTATATCATTCATACGTCGCGATATATATATATTTGACTTCATCAAAGTTAACTGTTACAAGTTGAACAATTAAAAATGTCTTCTAAAGCATTTGGTTGGACTAAAAGACTTTTGGAATTTTTAATAATGGATCTCGCTGTTAACCAAGGTGGAGTTAACTGACAACATTGTGTTTTTCCAGCTCCCAATCCGCTCTGGTTGCAAAGTCCACATGATACCATGGTGACTACAGGGCGGCTGTGGCCCAGTTGTTAGAGTGGTTACCCACTGATTGGAGGGTTGGTGTTTCAATTCCTGACCATGGAAGGCTACATGTCGAAATATCCTTGGGCTAGAACACTGAACCCCAAATTGCTCCTGATGCTGCGTTCATTGGTGTGTGAAAGCCCAGAAACACACTTCCTTTGTTCAGGAAGACCAATGAAAGAAATGTTATTACTACATCTTACAGGGAAAAAACTGAAGATGTGGCATGTGGGTGCGGATGATTTGAAGTTTTTTGACTGAGTAAGGGAAAGTTATGTAAAGCTTCTTGTTTAATAATTAAGTAATGCAATTTCTATTTCCTATTAAGTTATGATAAATGAGGTGATCAACTAATCTGTTTGGGAAGACACTGATAATTACATATAATGATAATAGATGCACAAACGAGCACATAATACCACAGTCACTAGGATGTAAAACACATCTATGTCAACAAAAAGCCTTTATAAATGTGACAACTGATATATGCAGCATTCAAGAGCACATAGTGAGCCACTTATCTGCTGTAAGTGCATCTTACAAATAAACCCTCATCTTTGAGTAAGCTGCTCTTTATACTGCAGCATTAGGACTCTGTTTGAGTGCTCAACATTACCATCATCTCCTCTCCTTTTGAAAATGAATGGTGATCTAGATCAGTGGTTCCCAACCTTTTTCTTGAGGGACCCATATTTTTACCATTGTAAACTTTGTCGACCCCCCCATTGTCCATTGCTTCCATCAAGCCGAACTCAATGTGACTTTCATGGTACCCTCTCTTTTTCTTTTTGAGATATTCAGCATTTTTGTCTCCCTGATGCGTCTCCCATTTTTCCATTAGCTAGTTAGTTACCACGGGGTGAGGTAACCGCTAGGGGAGGTTACTGCTACGTGAGGTTACCGCTGGGCGAGGTTACCGCGAGGTGAGGTTACCGCTAGGTGAGGTTACTGCTAGGCGAGGACTGCTAGGTGAGGTTACCTCTAGGCGAGGTTACAGCGAGGCCTGGTTACCGATAGGTGAGGTTACCGCGAGATGAGGTTACCGCGAGATGAGGTTACCGTGAGATGAGGTTACCGCGAGATGAGGTTACTGCTAGGTGAGGTTACCGCGAGGCCTGGTTACCACTAGGTGAGGTTACCGCTAGGTGAGGTTACCGCGAGGTGAGGTTACCACGAGGTGATGTTACCGCAAGGTGAGGTTACCGCGTGGTGAGGTTACCTCTAGGTGAGGTTACCGCTAGGTGAGGTTACCACGAGGTGAGGTTACCGCTAGGTGCGGTTACCACGAGGCCTGGTTACCACTAGGTGAGGTTACCGCTAGGTGAGGTTACCGCTAGGTGAGGTTATCGTGAGGTGAGGTTACCGCTAGGTGAGGTTACCGCTAGGCAAGGTTACCACTAGGTGAGGTTACAGCAAGGTGAGGTTACTGCTAGGTGAGGTTATCGTGAGGTGAGGTTACCGCTAGGTGAGGTTACCTGTGTGTACTGCAGGAGGGATGTTACACATGTCCTTATTCTCGCAATATAGCCTTTTTTAAACTTTTCTATAGTGATTTTTTTAATTTAAATTAATGAATAAATGTTTAATGCAGCCCTTTTTTAGTCGTTTTTGTCCCACTAATGAATTAAATGCTGACTCATCTATATTTAACAGATTAGATTTATTACATCCCTTAAAATCAAGAGGGCATCGCGACCCCCCCATGGATCTTTGGCGCCCCTCTGGGGGGGTCGGGCCCCCCCTTGTTGGGAATCACTTATCTTGATAATGACAATATAGCCAGTTGTCTGTTTGTGTTCATTGCTTTTGCCTTCACGAGTCAATATCGAGAGGCATGATGGGATGACGGGGTTGACAGGTCAAAGAAAATGTTGGAGCCCGGGAGCCTCTGAAAAACCCACCACATATGCTCCAAAAACAAAAGGCCAGGGAAGAGGGGGAGGTTAGAAACTTTGTGAGCAACAACAGCTGCAGAGCAGGTGTGATGTGATGTCTCTGTTTTGCAGTAAAACTGTCAATAAATATAAGACTGGGCAAAATGTGGGGGACAAAATGTGATAACAGAAATGAATAATTTCAAAATGTGGAGGAGAAATGTCCCCTGAATAATTTCGGGACTTGATGGCTTCAAAAAAAAAAGCTGCAGCATCATTAAAACATGCATTCTTCAATATAAGTACTTTAGTTTTGACACTTGGTTAATTTAACTTGAAATGCTTATGTTATAATGAGTCATATAGTTTTGCAAATGAGGCTGTGTGTAGGAAGAGGGTTCAGGGTCAGCTCTGGTGTCACTCAGGTCTGATAGTTATTAGCTGCTGCTGCAATGTTCCTGAAGACGCCACAAAAGCAACAGTGGATCATTGATTTGTTGCTTTAGCGTCCACCTTTTTTGCAATAAATTACGCTATGGTGAGCAGTAAATTGAATCATTGTCATTTTGCCTAATCACTGACAGGTGTAGAGTGTCTATAAATGTGATGCATTGCATTATGGGATTGTTGGCACAAAGCAGTTTACATCCTGGGCAACCTTTTATCTCCAATGTTGGACTTTTCTGATATGTTGTGCCTTCATTTCAACCTAGTGGTGATGGGAATCTGGTCTCTTTTCAGTGATCCGGATCATGTGTCTCAGCTCACCAAGAGGAGTCGGCTCTTTCTGCTCCCAAATGGCTCTTCATTTTACCACGTATACCTTTTATAATTCAGCCAAATTTAGCTTTGTTTTGACCAACATGGTCTCACAGGAATCTGTGAAATAGCCACGGATTCGCTTAACTCAAAATCCGTGGAATAGCCACAGAATCACTCAAATTTCCGTGAAACTGACACGGATTTAGCTACAATGCAAGTTAATGAAATCCCGTGGCTATTCCATGGATATTTTTTCCTATTGGTTTGTTCCAAGTCACGTGACTTTCAAGGTCCCGGCAGTCAGAACAAAAAACATGGCGGACAGTATCAATATTTTGACTTAGTTTCTGCATAAAAATGGATTTTGATCACATTTCTAGTGAGAGATATATGTTTTATTTTCTAAATATTCACTCAGTGAATGTACATAATCACTTTGTATGTTGGAATAGCCACGGGATATGACTGTCATTAACTTGCATTGTAGCGAAATCCATGTCAGTTTCACGGAAATTTGAGTGATTCCGTGGCTATTCCACGGATTTTGAGTTAAGCGAATCCGTGGCTATTTCACAGATTCCTGTGAGACCAGGTTGCATTCGGACCCTTGGTCAGGAGCCCCTGTCACCGCACAACAAGTTTTCCAACATAAACGGCACACAAGGTTGTGTGTCCACAAATTATGGCACGTAGGTACATGGCGGCTCGTGTTTCTCAGCACATGAACAATATTTGTTTTTGTCTGTCTTCCCTGTCTGTGCTGGCTGGGCGTGGCTGACCTATTTCTTCAACCAATCCCTCATTGATCCTCACCTGTTCAGCTTTCACACCTGCCTCTCATCATCCAATCCAGCTATTCTCAACCTTGGGGTGGTTGGGAGATGATTTCTGGGGGTCGCCAAATCATTTTGGACAAAATATGCACAAAATAAATATTAAATGACCTAATTTCAGAAGGGGAGGTGTTTTAGTTGTTGTCTGCTTCATTATTTGTCCAAAATCTGTTGTTTCAACTGAGTTTGTATGATCTGAACTGTGAGATTCTGTTCAGTGAGTACACGAAAAAAAAGAAAAAAAAACTGGCTCCTTAAATATCACACCCACTTCTTCAAGTATGGGTTTTCATGCACGACAAAAAACAACACAGAATATCCACAGTGTGTCATTTGAAGTGCTGGCAAACAGAAGCTTGAAACCACATGCATGTTATATTGGGGGTCGTGACTCAAAAAGGTTAAGAACCACTGATCTAATCAACCTCCTGCAGTATTTAACTCCGGTTCACCCTTCCAGACTCTTCCAGTTTGTCGTTGTACTTAACATGGTAACTTGCCGTACCGGCTCCCAGAAGAACTACTTATTTATTCTAAGTCTTGGATGTTTTTTGGATGCTCTGTTTTTGACTCAACCCCTGCTCTGTCTCCAGCCCTTCCATACCTACCTGCTCTGCCTTGGAGTTTTCCCCCTGGACTTCCCCTGTCTTATCTGTTTGTGTTTTTTTGTGCTTGGCAAATAAAGCCTACTCAATTCAACTCCTGTTTTTGGGTCTCCCCACTCCTCTTGTTCAGTATTCTGCCGGGCTCTAGCCTTTAACACAGACTCAAGCAAAGTTGTTCTGCATTGTGCTGAACATGATTCAATTACTCTCAGACTCAAGTGAGAGGCGTGTTTCTGATGATACGTCACATATTTTACGTCTTGCCAGCTCCGCCGCTTCACATTGATCCCGCCGCGAACAGTCTCGCCAATTTAAGGCCTCTGTTACCTCTGAAGGCGTTACAGGGCCGGGATCACTTGACCCCCCCATCACGCCTCTGGCGCGTTCAGATTGCAAGCGAAATGTCACAGAGGCATAAATATGATGGCTATAAACGGCAGTGCGAAAGGGGAAAGGGGCTTCTGTCTTTTGGTCATTATCCTCAGCTCATGACTGTAGATGTGGGACTGGTAACTCGAGAGCTTTGCTGTTTCTCTCATCTCCCTCGTCATCATAACACTCCAGTACAAGACCTGCATCACTGCTGAGGCTGCACTAAACTGGCTGTCAATATCAGGCTCCAAGGCATGTGTTATGTACATGTGTTGACATTTACGCATACACTTCTTGATGATGATTATGGGTTCATTTGTCACCATGAATTTTTTTTTTCAGGTTTGCTTAAGGCCATGGATTTATTAAAATAAAGATAGATAGATAGATAGATAGATAGATAGATAGATAGATAGATAGATAGATAGATAGATAGATAGATAGATAGATAGATAGATAGATAGATAGATAGATAGATAGATAGATAGGAACTTTATTCATCCCTTGGGAAGGTTCCCTCAATTCCAGCAGCACAACACCAATGCAATAAAATAGAATCAAGTTAGTAACTAGTCATAATGTGCAAAATAAGAGAGTTCAAGACACAATAAATCAACATGGTCTCACAGGAATCCGTGGAATAGCCACGGAATCACTAAAATTTCCGTGAAACTGACACGGATTTCACTACAATGCAAGTTAATGACAGTCATATCCCATGGCTATTCCAACATACAAAGTGATTATGTACATTCACTGAGTGAATATTTAGAAAATAAAACATATATTTCTCGCAAGAAATGTGATCAAATTCCATTTTTATGCAGAAACTAAGTCAAAATATTGTTTTTTTCACTAAAAATTAGAGAACTGTCCGACATGTTTTTTGTTCTGACCGCAGGGACCTTAAAAGTCACGTAACTTGGACACAAACCAATAGGAAAAAATATCCATGGAATAGCCACGGGATATGACTGTCATTAACTTGCATTGTAGCAAAATTTGTGTCAGTTTCACGGAAATTTGAGTGATTCCGTGGCTATTCCACGGATTTTCAGTTAAACGAATCAGTGGCTATTTCATGGATTCCTGTGAGACCAGGTTCCAATAAAAATACAATATAAAATATTATAACAACAGTGATTGATTATTATTATTATTATGTTAGTTGCAGTGTTAGAAAATATTGAAATAAAAAATACAAAACAATCAACAATATGAGTCTTCCAGTCAGTCAAATGCACAATATCTGCAAGTTTCCTCTGCTGTGCTGTGATTCTGCAGATTGCTCCAGGGAACAAATGCAATGCAAATTTATGAATCTTTGCTTTTCAAGATTGGAGATGATAAAAGATGTGGAGCACAGCATTAAAAACATGCATAAACATCGTTTTGACTTATTTATAAAGCTGCCTTTACATTGTGTGCACACATTGTTTGATTTTCAAATCTCAGCCGAGTCGAAGCCATAATTGCTGGCTGATTATTAGCATGCAGGCCGCAGGTTTGATTACCACGCTTCCTGTCCTTCCATCAAAACTTCCTCCAATGTAAATCCAGTGAATAATAAACAAACGGCACTTCTTTATTTTTCAACCGTCTGACATTCAGAAGAACAAACACCTTTTTTTTTATCCATCATCAGATCCATCTATGCATCACATCTGTCTCTCTGTATTCGCCCTTCCCCGACCTGATTTGTTTTGGTCCTTCATCATTTCCCCACTCCTCTTGTTCTTTCTCCCACACTCTTATTTCTTTTTTCCCCTCCTGCTTCTGTGGAGGGCTTGCAAACAGACATCAGTGACAATGAGAGCCAATTCACTGTCAAGAAGGTCTGTCTTATGTGTGTTTATCCATGTGCGTGTTTGCATGTGTGCACGATTCTGAGTGTTTGTTTCTGTCAAGAGTAATGCAAGGTTAGAGGGAGAAAATATTTGCATATTTGCTATCTTGTTTTATACAATTGCCGGTCGTTCAACAGTGTTTGAAACAGCAAATGACAGACAGAAGGAGAGACGAGACAGAGAGGATTGTGAGTGGGAAAGGGATTACTCCTCCTGGTTTTGATGTTGAGGTCAAGTTTATTTACAAGGAAAATCAGTGAAGATAAAGACACCTGAATTTCAAGCTAGATTAAAGTCCTGTGCAAACAGAGTATGCATAAAAGATGATTGCTTCAAGACACCCACATGCTCACACACAAACATAATTTTAATCATCCTGATATCAAGGTCTGCATACTCTATTCCATGGTTACCAATCCCTGCGCCATCAGCTATGAAGTGAATTAATGTGTATCTTGAGATTTTCTCAAAAGTAAAGATAATCACTATCTTCATTACATTATAATCAAAAAACCTTATTGTAATTTCCATTATTATTAGATGAATTTAATGTATTCTGGAGGAAAAGGCTACATGAATGCTTTGCTATTTGCTTCCACATTTCTACCTCATTGTTATAAATATACTGGGTTTAATGTAAGATTAAAACAATCAATGTGCAGATATAAATACCCTTAATATCCAAGATTCTTGTCAAAGCTGTGTAGCCTACAACTGTTCTATAATGTGCAATATATTCCACATTCCTTCTCCAAGGTTTTATTCAATTCACTGAAGTTTATTGATGTTCAAAGTGAAATTAACCACCTTGCTTGTATTTCCACATCTTTAATTGGATTTCATATTTTCTGGCTTTCACTAAAAGTTGCCAGATAACGTCATAAACTTATTTTTGTATGAGTGATTTCAACACGCGTTAGCTTAGCGGGGGAGCGTGTCTATGTTCCGCTCTTTGTATGAGACTGGGGAACATAGGACCCTTTTTCCCCACTTTTCCCAAAAACGGTCCCATGCCCCCCGGTCTGTTACTTTTTCCACCATTACTGCCAAATTCCATGGCAAATAGGAAAGATTAGGTCAGGGGTGGCAAACCTGCAGATCTCAATCTAACCCTAACTCCCTAACCTTAACCCTAACCCTAACCCTACCGTAACCCTAACCCTAACCCCCTAACCTTAACCCTAATTATGCGCCCTTAGATCGGAGTTATGCGCTGGTCTGTGGAAGGTCAAATACCTGGAATGTGACTTTAACGACCACTCGCTCCCAAACTCTGCGGGCAGTCAGGCTGCTGTCTGAGGCACGCATCTGCAGAGCTTACAGCTACCTACCAGCTGGATGTCCAATTCCTGGAAGTGAACTTTCCCCACAGTCACTTCCTGGATTTTGCCCCATCAGTCAGGTAGGCAGCCTGGGCATGTGTCTGACTTACTTATTTACCTACCGCCTGGAGTTCCAATACCTGGAAGTGAACTTTCCTCACGGTCACTTCCTGGATTTTGCCCCTATCAGTCAGGTAGGTATCCTGGGCATGTGTCTGACTTACCTACCGCCTGGAGTTCCAATACCTGGAAGTGAACTTTCCCCACGGTCACTTCCTAGACTTTGCCCCCCTGAGTCAGGTAGGCATCCTGAGCATGTATCTGACTTACCTAGCGCCTGGAGTTCCAATACCTGGAAGTGAACTTTCCCCATGGCCACTTCCTGGATTTTGCCCCCTCACTCAGGTAGGCACCCTGGGCATGTGCCTGACTTACTTACCGCCTGGAGGAGGCAATTCCCCAATTTCGACTTACCTGTATTTGGCTCGAAAATCCTGCGGGGAGTCAGGCGGCTGTCTGAGGCATGCGTCTGCAGAGCCTACCACTGCCTACCGCCTCGAGGTCCCAATTCCAGAACTGCAACCACACAGCCTCCCAGAGCCTAAGTCCACAGGGGTACCAGGGGCACGAAATGCAGGCGGCGTAACAGGGGCACGAACTTCCAGGAGGCCGGGATATTTGGGTATTAACCCGGGGAGGGGTGCTGAAGAGTGGGTGAACGTGTTCGGATGGTGAGCAAGGTCTCCTGGAGGTCCAGCCCGTGTAGGGAGTCAGCTGGTGTCCTGGTCAAGACTCTCTGGTGGGTGCCCCATGGTGGTCCAATTCCAGGAAGTGATTTCCCACCGCTCACCCTTAAACTTTGTCCCCTCAGTCGGGGTGCCGTCCTGGGGCATGTGTCTGAGAAACTTAGCGCCTGGAGGTCCGATTCCTGAAAGTGAACTTACCCACCGCTCTCAATCTTAAGACACTTGCCCCAGGACGGCTGCCCGACCAAGGAGACAAAGATTAAGGGTGAGTCCGGCGGCCATCCTGGGCCGTGCATCTGGAGGTAAATGGTAAATGGACTGTACTTATATAGCGCCTTTCTAATCTTTATATCTAGAACACTGAAAGCGCTTTTGCACTGCATATCTCATTCAGCCATTCACACACTGATGGCACTGGCTGCCATGCCAGGTGCCAAGTGCTCATCAGTTTGAGGAGCTAACATTCACACACACACGCCCCCCCCCCCCCCAGCAATTTGGGTTTCATTGTCTTGCCCAAGGACACTTTGACATGTAGACTGGAGTGGGATCATCTGATTAGTGGACGACCCGCTCTACCTCCAAGCCACAGTTAGAACCCGTTAGAAATGTAGAAATTCCTGGAAGTGGACTTGCCCACCGCTTACCCTTAAACGTTGTCCCCTCGGTCAGGGAGGCGTCCTGTGCATGTGTCCGAGTAACTGGGACCTATGTAGGTCCCATTCCCGGAAGTGAACTGACCCCCCCTTCGGAGGCTGACCCCGTCCCCGGGCGTCCTGGGCATGTGCCTGAGTTACTTACCGCCTGGAGGTGACAATTCCACAATTTCGACTTCCTAACCCAAAAAGGCACTTAATTAGTGCAGTCCATTTACCACAAGACCAAAAAAATATAATTTACTTGTCCCTAATTCGTTTTTTTCCCGCAGACCAATTGGAATTCCAAAAAGAAAGGTTGCTGTCTTCTGATTGGCTGTCCTCCGTCTTAGTCCCGGTCATGGTCAGCCCCCCTATAAATTGCAGTAAGTTTCACTTTCCCTACCATTCTTCACTTGGACAGCATGGCGGTAAGTCCTCCTTTACTACATATTTAGGGTCATTTTCCTGGATGTCGACACGTTACCTTCCAGGATGTCCACATCCTGGCTTCTGACCAGCAGTTTTGTGGCATTTTGGCTAGTTTTATGTCTTTTACCTGGAAGTGGATGCATTCTTCCCGGATGTAGACACACCTGTAAATTAGCATAGGAACAGATATAGATGTCAAACATATTTAGCTTAACTTTCCTGGATGTCGACATCCTGGCTTCTGACCAGCAGTTTTGAGGCATTTTGGCTAGTTTTATGTCTTTTACCTGGAAGTTGATGCATTCTTCCCGGAATTAGACACACCTGTAAATTAGCATAAGAATAGAAATGGATGTCAAATATTTCACACTGTTCTGTTTTTCCTTAACCCCCAGACTAAGCAGAAGTGCCTGGAATGCGGCGGCCTTTACGCCAACCTCTCACGCCACGTCAGGGAGGTCCACAAGATGGCTGACGAGAAGCAGAGGCGCCTCGTCATATCAACCCAGTCCCTCCGCTACGGGGGCAAGCTGCGGTGCCCGGTGGAGGGATGCCAGACGGGCAAAGAGTATGTCCGTCTGGACAAACACCTGATGACAGCGCACCGTATCAAACCGGTATGATACTTTACACAACTGAGTCTGAGTAACTTACAGCCTGGAGGTCCAATTCCTGGAAGTGAACTTACCCACCGCTCACTCTTAAACCTTGTTCCTGTCAGTCGGGCAGCTGTCCTGGGGCATGTGTCTGTCTGAGTAACTTACCGCCTGGAGGTTCAATTCCTGGAAGTGAACTTACCCACCACTCACTCATTTAATTTATCATTCCACAGGGGAAAAAACTCATAAGGCGCAGGCTGAGCAGCCTTGCCAGCACCCCGTCGTCACCGCCGCTGGTTCTAAAGAATGAAACCTTAGTGTTTGAACAGGGTTTTTATTCCAGAACACGAACATTGTAATAAAATACACACACACACACACACACACACACTCTACAATATATAATGTTATTGGTCTATGTATATATAAACATATGTACAAAAAGTTTAAAAAAAAATCCAAAAAGGGGGTAAAAAAAGTTACTGGAGTCCCCTCAGTCAGAGCTCCCAGAGTCCGACGAACCTGCGGCAGAGGAACTGGAGGAGGAACTCAGATGGTGGACCTGTCCCACCACCTCCTGTCCACCGCGGGCCTCCGGGCCCGGGCCCTCTCCCTCTCCTTCCCCCTCTGATGAGGAAATGCGGATGGCCTGCTGTGCGCAGCTCTTCCTCAGTGTCCACCTCTTCTTCCTCCTCGTCCTCATCCTGCAGCTGCTGCTGCTGCTCCTGCTGCTCCTCCTCCTGCTGCCCCTGCTGCTCCTCCTGCTGCTGCTGCTGCTGCCCTCTCTCCTCCTTGCCCCCCTCCTCCTCCACTGACACCTCAGCACGGTGGCTGTCGTCCACCTGGACGGGGTGCAGGGACCGCTTGGTGTCGTGGCTGGAGGTGCCGGATTGGGCAGCTGCCGGGCCACAGCCCGCAGGACATTGACCTCAGCCATCAGGAGGTTCAGCCTCTCCCAAACCGAGTCCAGGCCTTCCTGCAAATGGCCAACATCATCCTGTTATTGGTCTATGTATATATAAACATATGTACAAAAAGTTTAAAAAAAAATCCAAAAAGGGGGTAAAAAAAGTTACTGGAGTCCCCTCAGTCAGAGCTCCCAGAGTCCGACGAACCTGCGGCAGAGGAACTGGAGGAGGAACTCAGATGGTGGACCTGTCCCACCACCTCCTGTCCACCGCGGGCCTCCGGGCCCGGGCCCTCTCCCTCTCCTTCCCCCTCTGATGAGGAAATGCGGATGGCCTGCTGTGCGCAGCTCTTCCTCAGTGTCCACCTCTTCTTCCTCCTCGTCCTCATCCTGCAGCTGCTGCTGCTGCTCCTGCTGCTCCTCCTCCTGCTGCCCCTGCTGCTCCTCCTGCTGCTGCTGCTGCTGCCCTCTCTCCTCCTTGCCCCCCTCCTCCTCCACTGACACCTCAGCACGGTGGCTGTCGTCCACCTGGACGGGGTGCAGGGACCGCTTGGTGTCGTGGCTGGAGGTGCCGGATTGGGCAGCTGCCGGGCCACAGCCCGCAGGACATTGACCTCAGCCATCAGGAGGTTCAGCCTCTCCCAAACCGAGTCCAGGCCTTCCTGCAAATGGCCAACATCATCCTGTTATTGGTCTATGTATATATAAACATATGTACAAAAAGTTTAAAAAAAAATCCAAAAAGGGGGTAAAAAAAGTTACTGGAGTCCCCTCAGTCGGAGCTCCCAGAGTCCGACGAACCTGCGGCAGAGGAACTGGAGGAGGAACTCAGATGGTGGACCTGTCCCACCACCTCCTGTCCACCGCGGGCCTCTGGGCCCGGGCCCTCTCCCCCCCCTTCCCCCTCTGATGAGGAAATGCGGATGGCCTGCTGTGCGCAGCGGCGCAGCTCTTCCTCAGTGTCCACCTCTTCTTCCTCCTCATCCTCATCCTCATCCTGCTGCTGCTGCTGCTGCTGCTGCTCCTCCTGCCCTCTCTCCGCCTTGCCCCCCTCCTCCTCCACTGACACCTCAGCACGGTGGCTGTCGTCCACCTGGACGGGGTGCAGGGGCCGCTTGGTGTCGTGGCTGGAGGTGCCGGATTGGGCAGCCGCCGGGCCACAGCCCGCAGGACATTCACCTCAGCCATCAGGAGGTTCAGCCTCTCCCAAGCCGAGTCCAGGCCTTCCTGCAAATGGCCAACATCATCCTGTGCTGTGAATAAAAGCGTAATGCTGAAATGAAATCTCATTTTTTGTGTTCCAATTACCCGATTAGCAACTTGGGAATTCTATTCATTTTTACCAAAAAAAAAAAAAAAAAAGATATGGTTCACTGTTGTATTCACCACAGTTATTCATTTGATTTCTTCTATTTTTCCCACACTATATTACCATCTCTTTACAATTATTTTATTATTTAATTTTTCATTATGTTTTAAATATATGTTTTTAACAAAAAGCAAGAGTGCCTTTATCAAATGAGGGAGTTTTTATAATATTTTAAGAAACAGCTCTTGCCAGTGCATGTGGAGAAACAGTTCTTTTTTTTAGCCACCCTTTTCTCCCAAAAACCTAACCCTAAACCTAAACCTAACCTTTATCTGCTTGATCCTCCTTCACCCGTGCCTCCCGTAGCACTCTCCAAGAGTCCTGCGTTTTAATCATAACCTAACCATAGGACCCTTTTTCAGAAAAAGGTCCTATGCTCCCCCGTGTGTATTGCTACAGGGGAACATAGGACCCTTTTTGGGAAAAACAGGCTACATAGAACTTTTTTTCTAAAAAAGGGTCCTATGTTCCCCATTCTGGGTTGGGTCAGCTGACTGCTTGCCTGCACACAGAGCAAGAGAAGATAAACAGACCCAGTACTGTTGGCAGAAGAGCTGCATACTCTGAAAAGCAACACCTGCAAACATTTGTTTTTTCTTTTCTTTTTTACATTGGGTAGATGGTGGGGGGTTGCCTTGATATGTTGCCTCAGGCTCACATCATTCCTTCCATCTTGCCCAATAATAATACCATAAGTGGAGCGATCACGAAGTCAAGATACATAACAGCCACCTCACTATAAACCAGCACAATAATGACCATTACCAAACCACCATGTTCTAAACAGGCATATTCAACACTAACACTAGTAAGCAGAATTTAATTTAGGAACAAAAAGCACTCGGCATGATGGAAAATGTGGGCCGTCACTAATGCTGCTGTATTTCATCAGGCAACTTGGGTGACATTAGACAAACATACAGAACGTATGGAACCATGTATGAAGATTATTTCTCATAAAGTTTGAGGGCAATGCAAATTATTGGGGATCTCTGTGAGAAACAACAGAATAGGAGGGCATCGAGAGATTGGCTTAAAATATGGAAGAACCCCAGGAAAACAAGTTTTGGCAGGTATGCTAAGCAGCATGCAGGGGAATTAATTACAATAATATATTGTTTGCTCTTTCCCTGATGGTCTGACTAAGTTGCTAAATCTGTTGATTTTTTAGGAATAAAAACACTAAAAGGGTCTGGAAAGTTGCTCATTCAAGCAAGAAAGTTATCAAGTTAAATATTAAAACTGCGACTTTAGAGCCATTTTTGGACATGCAGGGTAGTTCTATAGTGGATCACATGGTTAACATTGTGAATTCTCACAAAACTACTTGGTTATGTTAAGGCATAAGGGGGACTCACTTCACAGTTTTTCAGACTGCCCTGCATGTCCGTAAATGTTGCTTAAGGGGAACCATGTGCATTAAAAACTGATGCCAAGGGTTCCTGATCAAGCATCCATAGATGACGGCTAGTAAGCTATAATATTTTGACTCTCAGGCTCACATTCACAAATTTCACCAGAGTTTTACTGTATGTAGACCAGGGGTCTCAAACTCAAATTACCTGGGGGCTGCTGGAGGCAGCAACAAAATGACCAAAAAAAAAAGACACAAAATGACCAAAAAAAGACACTAAAGTACTAAAAAAATTGCTAAATTATTTTAAAAAGACACAAAATGACCAAAAAAAGGCACAAAATGACCAAAAAAAGACACAAGATGACTAAAAATGAGACATAAAATGACAAAAAAAGACACAAAATTACCAAAAAAGAGTCACAAAATAACTAAAAAAAGACAAAAAATTACTTTAAAAAAGACACAAATTGACCCAAAAAAGGCACAAAATGACAAAAAAAAAGCACACAAAATGATTTAAAAAACACACAAAATTACCAAAAAAAAAAGACACAAGATTACAAAAAAGACATAGAAATACCAGAAAAGACATAGAGATACCAAAAAAGACACAAAGGTATTCAAAAAAGACACAAAATTACCAAAAAAAAAGACACAAGATTACAAAAAAGACATAGAATTACCAAAAAAGACACAAAGGTATTCAAAAAAGACACAAAATTACAAAAAAAAGTAATTAAAGGGACCTTCCACACACAAAACGGTAAAGTGCCATTCATATAAAACTCACATTAAACTTTCATGTCAAGGTGGGGGCCACAAAATATCGTCACGAGGGCCTTAATTTTTCCCCGCGGGCCACGAGTTTGAGACCCATGATGTAGGCAGTTCATATTGTTACTGTTACATACAGTTGCTTAATGTAGCCCCTTGCAGGAGATCTTTTTTATTGCCTAGAGTTGAATGAGTTACCATTTGGCAAGAAAAAAGTGGATTCTAACATCTGAACAATTACTTGGAGACATTGGGACTGTTGTTGTTGGCAACAGTTAGAGAGATTATTCCAGTCACAGGTTCACCCATAGATCAGCTTGTTTTTCTTTTACCTTTGGCTCAGTTTTGTAAAAAATGCAGTTGCACTTTGCTTTACTACAAGTTTCTTCCCAGACTTGCTGCGTCTCCTAGCCAAACATTTGTAAAGAGAAGTGAGATCATCCTTTAGTCTTGTGTGGCTCCAACCACAGAGAGCCATTTACTCTGGAAATGAACACTAATTTCAAATGCTTGGACAAGACAAACACACTTTGGGTGACACAAAGGGACAGAGGAAGAGGCATTATCATTCACCAGTTGCCTTATAAATCCTCAGCCAGTTGTTTTAGTGCTGCTGACTAGGAAGGAGGAATGTAAGCATTACCACCACAGACGTGCTTTATGTTCCCTATTACACTGACTAATTGAATGTTTGTCTATATCTAATGAGGTGGGTTGCCCCAGGAGTATTTGTATATCTGTGTGTGTTTGTGTGTGTGTGTGTGTGTGTGTGTGTGTAAATCACTATATAAGGTATGTGTTGGCAGCTGTAGTGAAATTTTAGGCCCTACTTCTGTCCAATAAAACATGCCCAAGTGTAAACACAAGGGCACTGAGCTGTTTTAGTCTTTTTGCATAGGATTTAATTAGACCATCATGTCCACCAACCATTCATAGTACACTGAAGAAAAAGTTTTTTTGGCCCTGTAATTATTATTTCAACCATCTATATAAATTTGTGTCGTCAGTTTTGTGTCATTCGTTCCAAGTAATATTCACACAACTAGTTCATTGGCTTAATTAGTTGATATTTCCAAGTAAAATTTAATTGAGTGACATCAGTGAATCTGCAATTTACTTGTGTATTTTCATGAATAATAAGTGGTTCTATTAAATCAATATCACTTAGAAACAGCCTGAGTAAAGATTACAAACACTTTCTGTGTGGAAAAACTTGCCGAGCTTTTCTAAGTAAATGTCACTCCATTTTTTTCAGTGTACCAAGTCATTCCAATGTATTTGAATTTCAACTGTGTGTCTGATATCTTACAAAATGTGACCGTTGTATTTAAAGATGAAACTTTGCTTACCTCCATCCATCCACCTCGACCTCCTCCCGAAACACGGACTTTGTCGATTCCTCTTCCTTTGCACCTGTCATATTTATCACAGCCTCTAGAGGTCTGTGCCTTAAAACACACGCCAATATGGGTCGTAAGAAGCTGCACCTCCTGGTTCACGATTGCGTGGGTTATAAGCAGGCGGCAACCTCTGCAAAAGCATTTTGGTCCATTCATTTCAATACAAAATGAGAAATGTTCTCGCTTGATTTATTACCTCAGAAATATTTTTTGGGGACAACACTATGGTCTCAATCACTAGTACAAAAATGTCTTCAAGGCAATTTGATGTTAATAGTGTAAATAATGGCCCCATTTAGAAGAAAATAGAAGATAAATAATAATATGAAGTGGGGCGTGGCTACCTTTGATTGACAGGTCACTAACAAGGTGAGCCGTCATCAGGAGAGAAGCAGAACAATGCGTATCCACGGCAACGTGTCAATAAAGTTATATATAACTTTATATAGATATAAAAAAGGACGTTCAGCGGTTTGGTCTCATAACTTTGATCCTTTCACTGTATTTTCACTAAATCACTTTATTTGAACGTTTTGTTCAGTAAAAATGTTTTGTTCAGCGTTTGGTTGGACTAACAGAAAACTGAACAGCGACTCCTTGGAGTGTCTGAGGTCAGTAACGTACATTTTTTAGTTACAAGTTTTTTGCTAGCCAAAATGAACATCCCAGTTAATGCTCCAGTTAATGCGAACATGAATTAGCAGCGGCTTCTCTCAGTCAGGTTGAGGTGTAGAGAGGCTGTAGTCAGTGATCAGATCCCTCTCCTCCTCCACAGTCCGGATATGGTCTGCTCAGTCTATACAGTCTATAAGTACACAAATTAAAGTACATTACTTTTTATGAGTACAGGTATGAAGAGGGAATGAGAACAGCCTGCCATTTTAGTACATTTTAGGAATAACTACTTCAAATACATGTGTCCCAACCAAGTAATTGTTGGGTTAATAGTATAACTCACACTGGGCCTCATTCACCAATATCTTCTTAAGAAAGAATCGAAGAAGATTCTTAAGTCCTTCTTAAGAAGATTTATAAGAAGACCCTACGTCAGATTCATCAACGTGTTTTTAAGCCGCTGAATTGTTCGCAGCCGTGTTCTTAAATTGATGAATGCCATCTCCTCGTAAATTGAGCGGGCGTGCCAGGTGAGTCTAATTAACATAGGATTAGCATAGGTAACCGCCCATTAATGCCCATAAAAGGGCCCATAAAAAGGACTGCAGGGCCGTTTGTAGACGCCTCACAGAGGAAACAGCAACAGAATGCCTAAAGCAAAGTGTAAATCTGTTGGAGCACAGGTAAAAAGAAAAAAAAAAACTTTAGCAGTTCAGAACTAGAAGTTCTGCTGCAGGAGATCACTTGGAGGAAGAAAATTATATTTAGCAGCCTTAGTGCAGGGTGCACCAACACAAACAAAAAGGAGGACTGGGAGGCAGTTACGCGTGCTGTGGATGCATTAAAATGAACAAGAAATTGAAGAAAACGATGTTCTCATAATTTTTCCCATGACTGTATACACTGCTCAAAAAAAATAAAGGGAACACTTAAACAACACAATGTAGAGTAACTCCAAGTCAATCACACATCTGTGAAATTAAACTGTCCTTGAAGGTATCACTAATGGACGGCATGATTTCCAATTTACTTGATTCATGTTAAAGTGTTGGCACATTTAATTTAATTAAAATAAAAAATGAAATGAATAAATAAATACATAAATATGACGGAAATGTCACTGTAATGTATTTTATTGCACTTGACAAGAGAAGACAACACAACCATGCCAACATGTCAGCACTGAAATGTGCTTAAGAGTACTCCTGAGTGTTCGTAGGATTTGTTCTTACCTAAGCAAAATCGTGGATAAGAAAAAAATTCATGAATGCCACAATCTTCGTAAGTAGGACTTAAGAACACATTTGATCTTAAGAATGGTTCGTGAATGAGGCCCAATGTGTCCATTGAATACAGACATGATAAGGCTCCAGCCCTCAAAACCTGTCATTTAAAAGTCTCCCACTCATATGAACCTTCAAATTGGTGACAAAACTGTCATTATCTGTCAGTCATCATTAAATAGTTGATAGCAATGAAAAGCCAGCAGTTCACTCCAGCTACCTCTCAAGTGCCAGGAGGAGGGATGAAAGAAGATGTGCGAGCAGAAATCAACAAAAAAATTAAAGACATGTCACCGTTCCAAAGATGAACAGAAGAGCATGCTTTTCTTTCACAAGCACATTGAAATACAGATCATAATATTATTAATTGTTGGCAGCAATAACAGCACTTCAGCAAAGATAAGCTTTTCATAGTTATGATTAACTGCACAGTAATGTGAAGGAAAGTTTTTTGCCCATCAAAAAGTGTTCTAGCGCTCTAATAGAGGAACGTTGTCAAGGCTGAGCCTGAAGTATGAACCTCTTTTCTTTACATGGCTCCATTGTCCCGTCGTTATTGGTGGAGCCACTTTGATGGGCATGTTAAAGGGTACATCTACCTAAAATAAAGAATTCGGAAAAGTGTTTTCAATGGCCTTGGAAAGTTTTATCAATGTTTTTGAATATGAACTTTACTCTCTCAAAGCCAGACAAGAGCCAGAGAAGTTGGTCTTAAACTGATTTCCTCAAGTGGAAAGTCTGAAGCTTTTTTGTTTAAAAAGCCCATAAAGTTATGATAGTCTTTGAACAAGGAGTGGATGTATATTGTCAATCATCTATCTAAGCCCGCCGCTCGCCCAATATCAGCTGGGATCAGCTCCAGCCTCCTGCACCTCAAGTTCTTAAGCTATTAATAAAACAGTATTTATCAAAATAAGAAAACATGGTATATTTATATGTATGCAGTATATTTCTATAGATATATATGTGTTATTATAATGCATATGCTGTAGAATGAATGTATATACAATATATGTATTATGTGTTAGTAGATTGTGTAATGATGTATTATATATATATGATATGTAGAAATGTGTATTCCCCGCATGTCTCCCCCCTTCACTCTGTCTCTCACTATCAATCTCTATATATCTTTAAAAAAAAGCGCAATAAAAAAGATAAGTAGACAATAAAACAATTAAATTCAAAAAGATAAAATAGAATAAAATAAATTAAATTCACTGCATTCGGGTATAACTAGGCTGCTAGCTAACTTAGCTTGCTAGCTAACTTAGTTAGCAGCCCACTTGAATGGAGTTCGTTAGCCAACTGTAATACTACCGACTGTAATACTGCACTATAAGAAACTTTGGGTCTATTTTACATGCTGGTTTAAATTTAACGTGCTTCGTTCAGGTTCCCACGGAAATATATGCAATCGCGTGATAATGAAATTTGGGGGGTTCTGAGTACAGCGGTTCTGAGTATAGATGTACGCATCGCGTTTATGTTCTATTTTGCAGTCCATTAGTGAAGCGTTTTCTCAGGAAGAGAAAAAAAAGAGAGCGTTGACATATATAATAAAATGTGTTATATTTATATAGCACGTTTATAGCAAACACATGGTTTTCAAAGTGCTGCACGAAAAGATAAAAACAAATAGATAACACAATAAAAAAAGATAAGTAAAATATCTACAAATAAAATACAATAAGATAAAATAGAATAAAAATAGAATTAAATAAAAATAAAATGCACTGCATTAGGGTATAACTAGGCTGCTAGCTAACTTAGCTTGCTAGTAGGCTGCTAGCTAATGTAGCTTGCTAGTAGGCTGCTAGCTAACGTAGCTTGCTAGCTAACTTAGTTAGCAGCCCACTTGAATGGAGCTTGTTATCCAACGTTACTGTAACGCCTGGATTCCACTGGATGCGTAACGGCTGCAGATCCGTCGTCGGAGCCGTTACGCACCCATTATAATCAATGTGTGAGATTCCACCGACTGCAGATCCGCTGCGTAATGAGTCCGACAACGCATGGCCGTCCGACAGCCCTCGCAACACTTGCGCAGAGCTTCTATTTTTGTCGGACGACGGAGCACTATGCATAAATTCAGCACAGAGCAGATCGTTCGGGACAGGAAGTCTTGCACAGACACAAAATAAAACACCGGTATATTTTCAAAATAAAATACCTCGGGTTCGCTAACGAGGTCGGCCGGCTCGTTAACAAGCCGGCCGACCTCGTTAAGCGCTCGTTAAGACGGAGTCGCTGGATTTGTCTCCAGTCATTAACGAGGAGATGTTGATTATCTTCCAGTTATATCAATTGATTAGGCGTGAATTCGCGAGATCTCGTGCGTCCTCGGGACTCTGCTGTCCGCAACAGCTCCGACACAGACGGATCCGGTGGGTGTTGACGGACTGCGTAGATACGCAGCCGTTGCGGACAGACCCCTGTCGGAGTCGTTACGCATCCAGTGGAATCCAGGCGTAATACTGCACTTTAAGAAAATTTTGGTCTATTTTACATGCTGGTTAAAATTTTATGCGCTTCCTTCAGGTTCCCACAGAAATATATGGGATTGCAGTCCTGAGTACAGCTGTACATTATATGCTTCTTTTTTGAATTTCCACAATTGTTGTGTATTTGGTTGTTTTATGTTGTACATTGTAGGACTGTATGTAAGTGTAATGGGCAATTAAATGCTTGATTTGGACATCAATATCATTATTTGTTTTATTTTTTTGTCTGCTGTTGATATCTCACTATTATGCACCAAAAAACAGGTAGATGAAATTAGCAACTAATTTATGAACATATTGGAGCAATTTGCAGCAAACGAGCAAATAAGGAAAAAACTTGACCAGAAAAAGGACAATATGAAAAGTTCATGTGTCTCTGTGTCTGCTGGATGTGTAAATAGGCAAAAAGGTTTGCTACCACTTTTGCCATATCAACTTTATAAGGGGATAATTATGCAAATGTTGTGTCAGTTAACAGCTTTTTGCGCTGCTCCCAAGTGACCCCAAACAAAATTCATTAGTGCAGGTTTAAGCTTTTAAGCTTCCTTTTGTGCTTTTCTGTTTTATGCTCAGTGCTCAGGTGTTAATATGTCTATGTGTGCTATTAAAGCATGATATAGACTTTGAAAAGACATTTTAAGTGATTTTGTTTGTTTTGCATCACATTTGGAGAAGGAGTCATTTTAAATTGCTGGGTGCTTATGTGGGCTTTCATTCCCAGACCGTTGCTATACTTTAATGCCATTACATTAAATTGTTTTAACCCTTTAACATATAAACACCTTCTAATGCACAATATGGGTCAAAAATTACCCGCATTCATTTCCCATGTTATTTCATGCTGGCTGTGTGTTTGAATATCTTTTTTATTTTTTTATTACAACAGATCATCATATCCATTTTTCCTTTCATACTATTTTTTGTATTATTACATCAAGTTTACACACACGGGTCAAAAATGACTTTATGCATTAGAAGTGTATTGATACAAAAAGTGATACACTGAATTAACAATTTGAGTATATGTGTAACTATACTGTCTTATTTTTAGGGTTTAACCTTAAAAGAGTTGTTAGAACCACCAGATTACATTGGACAATCACATATTTTAACATTTGAGACTTATTGGAGCCACCAAATGATAATTTCCATTGGAAAAAACACCAATTTAACAAACTAGGATAGTTAATATTTGTGTCTTCTTTGTCAGGATTTAAATTGGTGACGACATATAAACACCTTCTAATGCACAACATGGGTCAAAATAGGTTTTTATTCAAAAAGTAAGAAATGAAAACAAAAAAAATAGGTTGTATGATGATCAAAAACAAGTTATTTGAGGAAATCCTGGAATCCTGAATGATGTAATTAATGTATTCCAAAGATATAGCATGTTATATAGTCGGGTCACTTTAGACCCATGTTGTGCACCAAAGGGTTAAAAACCAAAGAGGAGTGCGGAACTGTGAGTGCAGTGTAGAGCATCTTTTGGATTGCCAGAAATGTCTGGAGTGCTTCTCAGTCATGAAAATATCAGTGTTATCACTTTAATTTTGGTGATTCCCAGACTTATGACTACAGACTCAAACAAATTCAAAGGTATATGGTGCCACTTCATTACTGTCTGTTTGTAATGAAGCTCTCAGTACAAGTTCAAACAGAAATACCCTTTACTTTCTGCCTCTCACTCTGGCTCACAATTATAATCCACTGAGCACCCTGGCTGTCTGCTCAGGTTTGTTTGTAGGCCACTACTGCTTTGTGGATGATTTTTAATGATATTAACCCTCTGGAGTCTCCAAAACCACCAAAGCATGACTTCTTCATCACGTCCAGACTAGAAAACAAAGCAGTGTGGAGCCCTACTGTAAATTTACCTCTAAAGCTCTGGCTGTAAACTCCATGAGGCCAGTTTCAGTTTGATGATGATATACCCAGTAAAACTGGAGACAAGCTCAAATATATTTAGTATAAAATGATAGAACTGGATGTAACCCTCTTATATGTTAGATTTGTTTGCAATATTTAAAATTCTTTGTTGAGCATGATAGTGTATTGAAAGTTAAAAAAAGGATTCAAAATCACATTTTATGTTGGAATAAAGGACTAAAAAAAGACACAAAATGACACAAAATGACTAAAAAAAGAAACAAAAAGACACAAAATCACAAAAAAAAGACACAAAATGGCCAAAATTGTCACCCTAAACACACAAGACACAAATAAGACGCACAATGACCAAAAAAAGAAACAAAATTACACAAAATGACAAAAAAGGACACAAAAAGACACAAAATGACCAAAAAAAGACACAAAATGACAAAAAAGGACACAAAAAGACAGATAATGACCAAAAAAAGACACAAAAAGACAAAAAATTTATCAAAATTGTTACGCTAAACACACAAGACACAAATAAAATAGACTGAAAAAGATGCAAAATGACTAAAAAAAGAAACAAAATTACACAAAATGACAAAAAAGACACAAAATTACAAAAATTGTTACGCTGAACACACAAGACACAAATAAAATATAGTCCCATAGAATAAAAACCAGATTTGATGACAGAATCACACACAATCACAAGATCACATTTATGTTGGTTTTTCTTTGTTTCTTTTTGGTTCAAAATGTTGATCCAGTAAGTCAGAATAAAAAAATAAATTATTATCAGGTCATATAGGTGAGGTTGTGCTGAAAAATAAAATACCAACATGGCATTTAAACATTTTTAAAGTGGTGTATAAGGCAGGATGAAAAGGATTAAACAATGGACAAAATAGCCCCAAAAGCTGATAAATCTCATTGCTGTCATTACATATACAAACAAAAGATAATAAAAAACAATGTACAACAGAAAAATTGATTGAGTTTTAAAACCAAGATTTGTGGAATAAATCCACAGCAACATTTTCATGAACTGACTTCTTGCTGTGACTGCAATAAACAGCTCTGCTCGAGTGCGATTCACACTGAGTGACTCCTCAAAGAAAGCCCTGGGTGTGCAGTCCAAAGTGGGACTGAGCCATCTGATCTGGTTGAGTGAGATTCAGATTTGATGTCATGTTTTTGTCGCCACACTTGTTGAAATTGAAACATAACTCTTGAGTTATGCTTGGGTTCCATTTTATGGCTCAAAAAAGATGAATTGTAAGTTTGACTCATTCAAAAACCCACTCTGGAGAATATTTACACATACAATCAAACACACACTAACATGCTTTTTCCTCTCCAATGATATTGATTTTCTTGTCTAGCCATCAAGGCGCTTGTTCTTGAAGGACGTTAGGGCTGAAACAGGGTGTAGAGCTATTGATCAGCAGTGAAGCATGACATCATACAGTAAATATCCCCCCCTGGAATTGCATGGTAAAAAAAAAAAAAAATTTCACAGTGGACCTTGAAATTTCCACGGAGGATTTTAAGACTAGTTTATTTAGAAAAACCTTAACTTTTCTAAAAAAATAAATTAAAAAAAAGCAAACCTGCAGAAAAAATAATACTCATGACTAGGGCTGGGCGATATATCAGTATAAAAGATATATCAATATATATTTTATATGAGACCATATCACATATATCGATATAGTTCCGTTTTTTTTCTTTCTTTATATATAAATGCTGCCCTTACTAGGGTTTGTCATATTTAGTTATTTTGTAATGTTCGTTATTCTTTTCTCATGTACAGTTGCAAGAAAAAAGTATGTGAACCCTTTGAAATTACCTGGTTTTCTGCATTAATTTGTCATAAAATGTGATCCTATTTGCATCTAAGTTGCAAGTATAGACAAACACAAAATGTTAAACCTAATAAAACCTAAAAAAAAAAAAAAAACGGTAAAAAACGGCACCTGTGGTTGCCAAAACTTTACCGTAATAAATACAGTGCAACTTTTTCTAATATTACGGTAAAACGATATTAGAGCTGTTGATTTCACATTTAAGATTGAATTGCATTGTGAAAAAAACCCTCAAATTTCACAGTGTACCTTGAAATTTCCACGGAGGATTTTAAGACTAGTTTATTTGGAAAAACCTTAACTTTTAAAAAAAAAAGCATACCTGCAGAAGAAACAATACTCATGACAACTTGGGTCAGTAATTCACATATTTATTGGAATGTTTTTTATTCATTGAACTATTCCCATTTAATATTTAGGGAATATCTTAAAATAGTGAGACGAAAGCGAGGATTAAAGCAAAATGTACGCATCGTAAAAAAAAATATTGGAAAACTGCTTGTTGTAGGTGTGCTCCTTGAATATAATATAGTATCATAACATTACTAGTATTAATTGTTTGGAATCTCTGAAGAATCTCATCATAGTGTACACACACCGGCAGTAGCCCCCGTGGCCCTTTCAGAATTTACCCAGAGGAAATTTTCTAGTTTGTTTCATTTTTTTGTCTGCTGTTGATATCTTACTATGATGTGCTGCTATGACAAGTTTCTCATGCCATATGGTGACCAGATGCCCCAGTTTGTCCAGTATTTGCCCAGTTTGCAGCAGGAGGTCCTGAGTCCCGACAAATGTCCCTGTTTTGCTGTCGCTGCAGATCTTTCAAATAAAAAAACAACAACGCTTCAAAAAATGACAGAGAGTAGCTTACCTGTAGCCTGCTCTCTTCCAGACACATGTCATGGTCAGAGATTATGGAGAGACAACAGAACTGTAAAATCCTCCTGATTCACTGAACTCAGCATTGTTGAACCACTTACATATTCACTGAACTATGTAGTGGGAACCAAACTTTCCACTGTCTGACATATTTCTGTGTATAAGTTGAGTTTATAAGTTTGTAAAAATATTTCATTAAAGTTTATATAGTCTGTTTGATTCACCAGTGGAAAAAGTTATAATTGTGTTTTAAATAAATTATGAAATTTAACCATACCAGCAACCATTCTGCCTTCATGGCGACTCATCTGATGGTAAGTGAGCATGGCAGGGTAGCTAACATTACTTGCAGCTTTTTCATTAGAATGAAATTACATAACGTGACTAAATGTATCCAGACTAGAAAACAAAGCAGCGTGGAGCCCTACTGTAAATTTACCTCTAAAGTTCTGGCTGTAAACTCCATGAGGCCAATTTCAGTTTGATGATGATAGAGACCAAGTAAAACTGGAGACAAGCTCAAATATATTTAGTATAAAATGATAGAACTGGATGTAACCCTCTTATATGGTAGATTTGTTTGCAACATTTAAAATTCTTTCTTGGGCATGATAGTGTTTTGAAAGTTAAAATAAGGATTCAAAATCACATTTTATGTTGGACTAAAGGACTAAAAAAGACACAAAATGACCAAAAAAAGAAACAAATGACAATAAAAAACACAAAATGATGAAAAAATACACAAAATGACACAAAATGACTTAAGAAAAGACACAAAATGAAGTGAGTTTTATATGAATGGCACTTTACCGTGTTGTGTGTGGAAGGTCCCTTTATTTCATTTTTTTTTGGGTAATTTTGTGTCTTTTTTGTAATTTTGTCTTTTTTTGGTCATTTTGTGTCTTTTTTTGTAATTTTTTTCTTTTTTTTTTTGGTCATTTTGTGTCTTTTTTATGTAATTTAGTTTTTTCTGTCATTTCATGTCTTTTTGTTTTAGTAATTTTGTGTCTTTTTTTGGTCATTTTGTGTCTTTTTTTGGTCATTTTGATACTGCCTCCAGCAGCCCCCAGGTAATTTGAGTTGGAGACCCCTGCTCCATACACTAAAGAAAATAATATTCATACATTTCCTGTTTTACAATTGATTTCCATACTGTGTTTTGTATTAAAAACTTTACTTTAATTTAATTATTTAAACAGCATTTGTATAGGACTGATTCTGATCAAAATTATGATAAAAATGGAAAAATACAGTACTTTTCACAGTACTACACTGTCTAATGTGTGTTTTTTTTTCCACATTAAAAATCAAACACAGTGATGAACTGTGATTAATACAGTAAATAACTGTAGATTATAGTAGACACAGTGATTATTTACAGTGAATACATCAACATCTGGAAAGATTTCACAGTGAAGACTCCCAAGAACGTATTCTTAAATTAGGGAGCGTTTGGTTAATTTCTTTCACACAACTGTGCATGGATGCCTATAGCCACGAATGCAGTATTTGTGTATTCTGTGAATATGTTTGTGCATATGCGTCCCTGTCTAAGGGCTGTCAGTGGACCCAGGTCATCTGAGGACGCTGTTCTTTCTTAATAAGCAGGAAGTGGAGGCAAAGTGCTGATGTCAGCAGAGTCTGAGGGAGCTGCAGCACACACAGGCTAGCCTGGTGTGTAGTATTTACAGCAGCACAATCTATCTCCTCCATATCTATGAGCCTGAGCCTGCATAATCATATCAGCACTGATCTTAAAAGCCACACATGTTGCAGCACTATCTATTTAGAGGCTGGATTTATTGCATCTAACGTATCCCTTAGGGAGCTGTGTATGTCTGTGTGTTTGTTTGTGCATGTGCACATGTGTGCCCTTGTGTATGTGTTCTTGTATTCCCTACATAGTGAGGACCGGAACACGTTTTTAACCAACAGAGTGAGGACATTTTTGCAAAGTGAGGACCTTCCGGCCGGTCCTCACTTCTTTAATGGCTTTTTTTTTTTTAGATTTCAGACTTTGTTTTAAGGGTTAAAGGTTATATGATAATGATAATTAACTGGAACTGTATTGTGTGGTTACAAAAGTAATTAAAGTTATAGTGAAAATGTCCTTCATTTTCGTCTTTGTCAACTTTCTTCATACATAAGAGATGATAAGACAAAGGAAATAAAGGCAAAATTGTGTGACCTCTTTTAATCTCCCACCCAACAAATACCCCATTACAAAAAACTACAACTAATAAAAACTAAATTAAAACTAAATCATTTAAAAAAAAAAAAAACTAAACTAAAACTAGCAAACTCACTCTAAAAGCTAACTAAAATGAACTGAATTTGAAAACAAAAATTCACAACAAAATTAAATCTAAAACTAATGAAAAAGTCAAAACTTTTTGGTAATTTTGTGTCTTTTTTGGGGTAATTTTGTGATAATTTTAATGATTGTGTGCCTTTTTTAATAATTTTGTGTTTTTTTTAATAATAGTGTGTCTTTTTTAATGATTTTGTGTCTTTTTGGTCATTTTGCGTCTTTTTTCTTAGTAATTCTGTGTTTTTTTCTGTCATGTTGTGTCTTTTTTTAGTAATTTTGTGTCTTCACAACAGAATTCACAACAAAATTAAATCTAAAACTAATGAAAAGGTCAAAACTATTATAACCTTGCAAGGGAATTCACTGTTCCAATGAGGGTCCTCACAAAGATAGAAGTACAAGAATGTGTGTGTGTTTGTTTGTGCATGTGTGTGCATGTGTGTGTGTCAATACTTATCTTAAAGCCCCTGTGTTCCAGGCCCTAGTTGGTGTAATTCAAGCTGATCTTAATCTATCTCCTTGAGTCTCGTCTCCCACTAAAGAAGAAGTAAAACTACAATGATAGGGTCAGGGTCATTTCCTCCCGCTAATGGCTGCTAATAGGTTTCGTTACAGATAATCTGGATCTAATGATGTGGTTAGCGGCCTCTCACACTTGTTCTGGGGTCAGACTCTGTATTGGAGATTGTGCTGTCAATATGTGTTCAAGTCAAGGGCCTCCTGTCTGCTGGAACCTAACTAGACGGACAGAATGACAGGCGTCTTGCAGGGTTTGGGGGCTCAGCTACATTACTACCAGGCTGACCTCAGAAACGAAAGATTCCCCTCTGGAGCTCACTCAATTGGATCAAATGACCTCTTTCGAATTGAGGGGGTTGTGGAGATGTCAGAGCGGTTTCTACTGAGGATTGTGTAATTTGAAAGAGGTTGGGTGGAAAACATTTCATTTAGTTTTAATTAAAATGTACTGAAGCAGATGATATCCCTGTGATTTTGATTCTAGACTCTTTCTTTTTTATTTGTATCATCACACTTTACATTAACCTGCATATCTACTGTTTACAGTCTTTCCAACATGGTCTCAAAGGAATCCTTGAAATATGAGATTTGCTTAACCCTTTGATGCACAACATATGGACAACACTTTTAATGCACAACATGGGTCAGAAATGACTCATTCATTGAAATCTGATTTAAAATTAGATGACCTAATACTATAATAATAGTAATTTGTTTCTAATAGTTACTTTCCACACTCATATATTTAATATATTTAACATGTTTATGTATCATTTTATCACACATACAGTGTATCTGGAAGGTTTTCACAGCGCTTCACTTTTTCCACATTTTTTAATTTAATTTAAATTCATTTTTCCTTAAAATTATACACACAATACCCCCATAATGAAATTTTTTGACCCATGTTGTGCATTAGAAGGGTAGTGATACAAAAAGGGTTTTTATTCAAAAAGTTAAAAAAAATTAGGATATATGATGATCAAAAAACAAGTTGATTGAGGAAAACCTGGAATACTGAATGATGAAATTAATTTATTGCAAAAATATATAAAAATTAAAACCTCAGTCGGGTCACTTTAGACCCATGTTGTGCATCAAAGGGTTAACTCAAAATCCGTGGAATAGCCACGGAATCACTCAAATTTCCGTGAAACTGACACGGATTTCGCTACAATGCAAGTTAATGACAGTCATATCCCGTGGCTATTCCAACATACAAAGTGATTATGTACATTCACTGAGTGAATATTTAGAAAATAAAACATATATTTCTCGCTAGAAATGTGATCAAAATCCATTTTTATGCAGAAACAAGCAGTTTTTCTATTTCGACCAATTAGTTCAAGATCTGACAACATTGTTTGGTTTTGAGAAGAGGTGAAACTATTTTGAGGCGATGGGATGGTTTTCCTAAAAGAATCAGAGGTCTGGTGAATGTAGTGTGAGAAAAGAGTTTTGTGTTTAGAATTCTGAGAAAAGGACAGGAGGATTCGAAAAATGTGTTTTGGCAATTGAGAAAAACTATAAATTAAAGTCATATCGCTTCATTTTGAGGTAAACAAAGAGGAGCTGAAGGTGACGAGTACAGCAGGTAAGAGTTAAAGCAGGTAGTTAGTGATTTAACTGATACAGATGTTTCAAACAAACAGATTTTCCAGCCTGACGTTCATCTGAACATATGGATGAATTTTCTTAAAACCTGTCTGATTATCGCCTGGCTGCACACGTTTCTTGCCTTGTCAGACTTCTGCTTATGATGAATTTAAAGACTGTGGTGATAGAAAAATGTGCTTGTTTTTCTTAATAAGGCTCATTATGTTTTAATATTGTGTTACATTGCACTTATTTTATTGTAAATGTTCATTTTTTGACACTTTTGACAGATTTGGCTGCTTTTTTGGCCAGGTGTCTCTTGAAAAAGAGATTCTGAATCTCAATGGGACTTCCTGGTTAAATAAAGGTTTAAAAAAAAAAAAAAAATGATGTCACCACTTTCCCAGAGTACAATTCCTTAATATCTCTGATAGGAAAAACGAACGTAATGAAAAAAAGAAACAGCCCCTTTACCAAAAACTCAAAATAATGACATTTTTTCAGATCAATATATACTAAATGTGCATTTTATCTTAAGGTATATGTTTAGTCCAAATTTCATTCCTAAACCTTTCAGTGAATATTTCTATGTCAACTCACAAAATAACTGCTGAGGGGGCGTGGTGCATCAGCTGCAGGAGGGGGGTGTGGAGGGCTCAGGAGAGCAGCGCCAGGTGAGAGTGATTGGTACACCTGCATAGCATAATCACTCTCTGCCTTTTAAAACACAGTAGCGTGCTGGACCTGGGAGACGGATGACTGGAGCACACACTCAGGAGTGGAAACAAGCAGACGGAGCACGGCAGCATAAAGCGGAGGAGGTTCCTGTGAACGGCTCTGTAGTCTTGTCTAAACTGTACTTAATAAAATAAATCTGAACCATTCCTGTACTCCGTGTCCTACCTGCTGAGAAGAGAACTCACAGTGGCTCAGACTACGTCACAATAACTTTTGATTTTTTTACAATTAACACTTCAAATGATGAAGGCACCTGCAAATGACAATATATATATATATATATATATATACATACACATATGCATACATATATACATACATATATATAGTGTATATATGAATGTATGTGTATATACATATATATACATACATATATATAGTGTATATATGTGTATATGTGTGTATATATATGTATATATGTGTGTGTACATATGTGTGTATATATGTGTATATATATATGTGTGTGTGTATATATATGTGTGTGTGTATATATGTATATATGTGTGTATAATATATATGTATATATATGTGTGTGTATATATATGTATATATGTGTATATATGTATGTATATATATGTATATATGTGTATATATGTATGTATATATATATGTATATAAATGTGTATATATGTATATATATATATATATATATACATACATACATACATACATACATACATACATACATACATACATACATACATACATACATACATACATATATATATATACATATAAATATATTTTCCAAAATGAACCAAAAAACTGTCAACGAGGAAGATCCTGGGTCAGTAATAATGAGAATAAATATGAAACAAAATTTCAAATCTAAACTGAAAAAGAAATCTGGTTTGAATTGAGATCAAACACGAAGCTTGTTTACAAGATATTTCGTCAATGCTGATCAATGGATGAAGCCATAAAGTGCATCTTTGGTGAGTATAATACTAGACAATTCCCCCTCCTCACTATCGTACTACCCTCGATCAAAAAGTACAGGATCAATACTCTGGAATGATCAATTTAATAGTTCAATATGGTTTTTCTCTCAACTCATACAAGAGCAGTTTAGTGGCTCTGATGGCTCAGCTCACTAAGTAGTACACACACACATTTTTTTTATTTTTTTTAATTAATTTAAACAAAACACAACATAAATCACCAATGGACAAACACGGTTTAAAAAAAGGGGAAAAAAGAAAAGAAAAAGAACAACAAAATCACAAAACCAACCTAAATAAATAAAACAACAATAATAAATAAGAACTTTAACACATTAAATAACATTAAAACTAAACTAGACACAAACAAACATCAAACATAATTACCACATAAAACATACAGTATATATTATAATATATTTTACTTTTTATTAATTAGAAGTTTGCTTTATTTTCATGGTAATCATTTTTTTTCTATTTCATAGTTACTTGTTTTTAATTTAATTTGTGAATTTTAATAAAGGTCGAGGCCTGTAGAAGCCCTTTTGAGTTTCTTGCTGCTACCTTGCACCTTCCTTTTGTTGTTATTTCTTTATCCTTTTCTTTTTCTGTTATTATTGTGCAAAATAAAAAACCTCAAACCTGAAAAAAATGTTTTTAAGTTGTAATGAATAGGAACTTTTATATCATCTTTTCAAGTTCAAACGATTGAGAACTAACACGTAATCTAAAGACTTCCATATATCTCGCAGAGTGCTGAAGAATTACCATTGATTAAATGTAGTAAAAACATTTTTACACCAAAAACCAACTCCTAAAATCCACACAGTAGTGAATGGAAACACATATTCACATTTCCTTTAGCCAGTTTTCTAAAGATTCAGTTAAATTCTGTGGTACATTCAGATGAAAACCCTGCTGTTGTTGTCTCATTTGTAAAGGAGTTGCATTTTAAAGTAAGTAAATAACCTTGCCTTTATTCAATTCTCAATGGACATGGATTCGACACCACAGATTCCCACAAAGTGTTCTCCATAGTAATGAAAACCTCAACAGTGTAGTTTATTTAGGGCAACAGGGAGCGCTCAGGGTCAACACAGCTGCATTTTCAGTACTTCTTGTGCTCAGGTACAGGTTTGCTTAGACTGAATTTTGACTTTAAACCGATCATTACATATTGATTTTTTTTCCCATGTTTGAATAGTAGCTGAAAATTCTCAAAAGAAATGTCAGCCCTGCGCTGTTTAGCTGAGTGTAGCTCCTCAAAAGTCTCCATTTCTAGATTAAATATGTTGTAATGGACCAACAAAGTGTGTCCCATTTGGAAAATACAACCAGTATGTTGTTTACAGCCCACAAAATCCCAAAATCCAGGGATGGGCAACTGGAGGCCCGGGGGCCGCATACGGCCCGCACCCTCACTTGAAGTGGCCCTCAGTACAACTACATTTTTACATAATTGAGCATGAAATCTTAAAAGTGCAGTGTAAAAATGCACAAAATTACTTCTTGTAATTAATGTTGATCTGCTGTTCTTGCTGGAAAAAAAATAAATCACAGTAAGTGGTTATTTTTTATTTGCTTCAAACTTTTTGTATTCCTATTTATACTGTTCTACATGCATTTGAGCATGAAAAATGTTAAGTTACTGCACTGTAAACAAATAGATACAAGATAAACAAATAGACACAAAATGACTGAAATTGACACAAAGTTACCAAAAAAGACTCAAAATGAACAAAAAAAACACAAAATGAACAAATAGACACAGACTGACCCAAAAAAGACACAAAATGAACAAAAAAGGACACAAAAAGACCAAAAACATGAAATCTTAAAAGTGCAGTGTGAAAATGCACAAAATTACTTTTTGTAATTAATGTTGGTCTGCTGTTCTTGCCCTGAAAAAAAAAAGAAATCACAGTAAGTGGTTATTTTTTATTTGCTTCACACTTTTTGTATTCCTATGTATACTGTTCTACATGCATTTGAGCATGAAATATGTTAAGTTACTGCACTGTAAACATATTTAAAATTGCAGTTTCATCATATCTGGTTAAGTGCACGCTCCTATATGTGGCCCTGTGGTAGTGGCAATGAAAAACTGTGGCCCCCTGCAGCATTTAAGATGCCCATCCCTGACTTAATCCATTGTGCCCTTGTGCACATTAAATGTAGGATTCAGGTGATCCTTCCATAAAGTCATGGAAAATATCACATGGGCACATTATTTAGCAGGCATTTGCATTCAAATGGCCATAATTGATGAGTAATCCTGTTAACTGCATGGTGGCCATGTACCATTTGATGGTCATGTACCATTTGATGGTCATGTGCCATTTGTACCAACTGTTTGTCATGTGCATGTTTCCATTCAGTCTGTGGGGTTTTATCTCCTTTGCTCATCTCTGCTGTGACTCAGGTGTTGTTTCTTTTTGATTGATGACTCTCTGGTGACTCTCAGTGCCAAAACACTCTTCATTCACAAGCCCCACTGCCTAATCTGACCTCTCCAAAAATCCTCCTGGCAATGAAACACATTCACAAAATCCTGTGTATTGTCTGTGCTCCATTTAGAAAAAGTTGACCCGCTGCATACGTGGGAGTAAACAGTGGCAAAGTTTTGTGATGCTTGAATCTAGAGAGTAGGCCACTGTGATTTATGAGCTGCGTCTCTGAGTGTGTGTGTCTGTTAAGAGTAAGTGTGTGTGTGTGTGTGTGTGTGTGTGTGTGTAAACAAGGTTGTGCTCTACTTTTAAAGTCACGCCACCAGCCGTCCATCTCTGGCATCCAAGGCTTCTCATTTGAATCACGCTGATGTGATTATAATTCACAAATACACATAAACATTCACTTTAAAGGCACACTAGGCAGGATTTGCCACTTACTATTTGTAAACACAAAATTCCAACCTTGGCTCCTCCTCCCTGGTTCACTAAAAGTGAATTTGAACACCAGATTCATTTTTGTTTTGGAACAAGTTTTGTCTGCTTGCCATTTTTCTGTCACTTTATTTGTTTGCTTTTTGCTGTTTTGACCACTTTTTTTCGTAGCTTTGTGCTCAGAAGCGCGACGCCAAAAACATCCCGCACGCAGCAAAATTAAAAGAAGAAAAAAGACAAACTAGAGGCAGAGGGCAGGGGCATTGCAGATACACACACAGACACAGACTTCTCAAGGGTCATAAATGATGATTTTAGAGGGGTTAAAGCAGGGGTCTCAAACTCAAATTACCTGGGGGCTGCTGGAGGCAGTATCAAAATGACCCCAAAAAAGGACACAAAATGACAGAAAAAATGACCAAAATAAGACACAAAATTACAAAAAAAGACACAAAATGACAGAAAAAAACTAAATTACTTAAAAAAGACACAAAATGACCAAAAAAATACACAAAAGGACCAAAAAAAGACACAAAATTACAAAAAAAAAAGACACAAAATGACAGAAAAAAATAAATTACTTAAAAAAGACACAAAATGAGCAAAAAGACACAAAATTACTTTAAAAAAAAAGACACAAAATGACAGAAAAAAAATACTTAAGACACAAAATTACTTTAAAAAAAAAGACATAAAATGACTAAATGACAGTTACTAAAAAAGACACAAAATTATTCAAAAAAGACACAATTACTAAAAAAGACACAAAATTACGAAAAAAAGACAAAAAATAAAAATAAAAAAAAGACACAAAATTACCAAAAAAAAGACACACAATTACTTAAAAAAAGACACAAAATTGCATTACATAACATTTCCACTTCTTCCGGTAACAACAACAGGGCAGATAATAAACGCTCAGGTAGCAGCTGCCTTTCTTGTAGTTAACGTCGTCATAGAAACAAGTGAAACAAAGCTCCAGCTGGAACAATAAAGGGACCTTCCACACACAACACGGTAAAGAGACATTCATATAAAACTCACATTAAATTTTCATATCAAGGTGGGGGACACAAAATATCGCCACGAGGGCCACAGTTGGCCCGCGGGCCGCAAGTTTGAGACCCATGGGCTAAAGGGAGTCAATACATTGTTTTATACAACCCAGAAAAAAATTTTTGATTTTATTTACGTTTTACACAGCGTCCCTACTTCTTTGGAATCAGGGTTGAAGGAAAATCCCATTATTGTAACAGTAGTAGATTTTCTACAACCCGATTAAAAAATAAGTTGGGGCGATGTCTAAAATGTAATGCACATAAATTATAAAGAAATAAAGGTTAAATCAAATTCACTTAACATTACATTCCACAAAATAAAATACAGATAAATTAAACAAAATACCTTGTTGGCTGCATGCTACATAAAGGGAATTATATTTTGTCCTTCGTCTTCTTCACATTAATGATCAGTCTCTCTTGACAAACAATTCCATCTGAACCATTGTTCATGCTTCCCGGGAATTCTGCTATACTCCACACAGCCAAAAGAGACTTGGGTGACTTAGTTCACCTTCAAAATAAAAGCATTATAATGTATACCAAATAAAATAACATTTAAAGAAACAAATACAACTGAAATTAATTCCTTTATCTGTTGCAATAAATTGGCAACAGTTACAAATTTGCTAATGTTTGTGACATACATTTAACTGAAAACTGAACAAAGATATTTTATGTTCAAACTAACACTTTTTTTGTAAATAAACACTGTTTTCGTAATTGTATGCAATACGTTTTGGGTTTTTTTTACACACAGCCCAACTTCTCTATAGTATTTATGGGATCAAAGGGCCAGGTTAATTTTCCCCACAGTAAGTGTAGAAGTTAAATCCACTTTAAGGGTTTCTAAATCAAATTCTGCACAGGTTCAGGTAGGAACTGATAAGAGATAAGAGAGCTGAGTGTGTGTGTTTGTGTGTGTGTGTGTGTGTGTGTGTGTGTGTGTGTGTGTGTGTGTGTGTGTGTGTGTCTGTGTCTGTGTGTGTGTGAGGAATTGATATGTAAAATGACTTTAATTGATTGTCCTCTTCCCTGAAGCAAACAAGTCAGATGTTTAATAGTGATTGGACATTTTACAGTGGTCTTTTAATTTGTCTGTGTGTCTGTCCTTTTTCATAAATAAAAAGTAGATGCAGTGCTACATTTTAAGGGGCCTCAAAATAAAGTTGCCCAGTTAGTAGAGCTAAATTGTTGGCTTGTTTACAACCTGTCTGATCAGTCAAACTCTCCCTTTTCTCTGCCCAGGAGACTTTGTTGTGCCAGTGCTGCCACGTCTGTTCTCAGATCTCACAAAATGAAGTACAGCTTTATGGCAGAGCACTGAAGTCACTCTTGTGTTTGCTGATTGGTGAAAAGGGTTGGTGAAAATAGAATGAAACAGTTGAAGCAAGTCATTTTTACTTCATGGCCATTATGATTCCAACCTCTCCCTCATGTGCTATATATTTTGGATATTTTTTGCATGACGACACCAATACCATTCTTACATCATTTTCACCCGTTTCAAATGTTTTCAGCCAATTGAATCCCTCGTATCCGTTGTTATCAGCCTGATACACACACTGCAAAAAAACCAACTTGTATTTTTTGGCCTAAAACAGTGATTTAATTTGGTAAAACTTGGAAATATAAATTACTGACATTTAGGGCAATAATGTAAGTTAGCGCAACAAAGGAAGCCAGTTGTCTGCTCAAAAACAAGTTAGTGAGTTGTTGTTACTTATATCTTTAAGTTGGGGTTCACAACAAGGGACAATAGTTCGGCTAACTCTTATTTCTTTGTTGTGAAATTTGGTCATTAGCGAAAGCTAGCGGCTAACTGATGCTAGCGGCTAACTGATGCTAGCGGCGCTGCTTGTTACAGCTACAAGAGTAGCCATTAGCGTATCAATGCTAACTCAAAATTGTGGTCACAACATTAGCTGACATTTCATAGCGGCTTTACAATCGTGCCAGAGAAATTCAGAGTTGAGCAAACTCAAAAATGAAACTTAAATATTTAGTTTAATAGTCCAACTTAAAATTTTATCAAAGTTTGTTGCCTTGAAATTTTGAGTTCACCCAACTTTTCTTTTTTTGCAGTGTATAGGTTAGAGCAGGGATTCCCAAAGTGTGGTGCGTGGACCCCTGGGGGTGCACGAGATGCTGCTAGGGGGTGAGCGAGATGAAAAATGTAATGGCGGTCTGATAATTACACAATTAAATTCCCCCCCCCCCACAATAAAGGCGTGTAAAATAACATTTCCTTTGTAAAATGTAAAATCAAAAACTGTAGTATTAATTAATTAATAAATGCAGGCTAATCAATTTTGTGTCATTTTTTGTTCATTTTTGCATCTATTTTTTGGTTGTTTGGTAATTTTTACATGTATTTTTGGTCAATTTGTGTCTATTTATGAACATTTTGTGTCATTTTTGCATCTATTTTTGGTTGTTTTGTGTCTTTTTTGGTCATTTTTACATGTACTCCTGTAATAATTACCATAGAGAGGTTGACACTGGTCGATAAACGTTCGTTTGTCTCATAATGGGCTTCTGAACCTACTAGAAGCAGTAGCAGGTCCCTTTAAACCCATACCTATGCACCTGAAAACCACTGATGATGCCAATTTAATTGTGCGATAACATTCATACTGAATGTTTCTTTCTGTCTTGTTTGGTACATTAACCCATTTAGGCCTAAAACGCCTGTAAAAAATGCACTCACTGTATGCTTATGTTCCTGAAATAAGCACAATTATGTATTCAACTCCTTTTCTAGTCAAGGGCTAGGATAGGCCCGTTAAGTCAAGGCTTTAATCCAATTGTGTTGCACATACTATCCATTTAATGGCTTTTTTTTTTTACACTTTTAGGAATAATGCTTATCCACTATCTTGTTTGTTTAATCATTACAAAAAAGTCAAATTATTCCTGTAAGGGTTAGTTCTCCCTGCAGAATCATCGTTGCAGCTCAGATTCATTGAGCGTTTTCTATAACAGCCGAGCCTTGGCCATGAAATCTGTTGAACCATTTGCTTTAAATGGTCGATTTCTCAATGTAAGTGTCTCTGACTGCCTACGTCTGGTGAGTACATTGTTATTATATCTGATAGATATGACGACCTACACTATGAAAGTAAAAGTAGCAATGTGAAGAAAAGTAGCTGTAATGATGGGGAAGGAGCCATTAATACACTGTAGTTTCTGTAAGGTGAGTGATAAAGTTTTTCTTTGTTTGAGCAAAATTGTGGGCTCATTCAGGAGTATGTGCATGTGTATATGCAGTATATGTGGTTACAAAGTGGATCCTGTCTAGTAGAGGTAGACCGATATAAACAAACGTAAAAACTTCAGCAGCATGTTTCCCTGCTGTCAGCTGAACTCTAAAGTTTTGGCTTTTCCAGAAGTTTCCATGTCCAATTTAATGCATTAATGCTTTTTCAGCAAAGGTAAAAAAAAAACACCTCAAAGTGTATTAACATGATTTTCCTTTTTTTGCAGATTTTTCTAATTTAGCTTAGTCCATTTAGCATTTGTAATGCAATATTTTGTGTTTACTGTTTGTTTGTTTTTTGTTGTTTTTTTTGTAATTTCTTTGTGTTTTTTATGTGTTTTTTGTCATTTTGTGTGTTTTTTGTGTTTCTATTATGTTCTTGCTGTGTTTTGAGTGTGATTGTGTGTGTTTTGTGTGTGTTTTGGGGTTTTTTTCCCATGTTTTATGTGTTTTACGTGTGTTTTTTGTATTTTTTTTTTTAGTGTTTTTTTGTGTTCAAAATGTTGATCCAGTAAGTCAAAATGTAAAAATAATCAGGTCATATAGGTGAGGTTGTGCTGAAAACAATGATACCAACACGTCATGGTAAAGATTTTTAAGTGGTTTATACAGGCAGAATGAAAAGGAGTCAAAAAACGACAAAATAGTCCCAAACTCCAAAAGATTAAGTAATGTGAATGCTTAGACTTGTAATGATTAATATGTTTTGTTTGTTTTGTTAATAAATGTTTCTTTTCTTGTTTAAATTTTTGTTTAAACCAGCACAATCTGAACATTTTTGCATATAATCTGCACTCTGCACATTTCTCCACTTAATTTACTTAAATTGTATATAGTATATTATTATTGTATATTTTGTATATTGTTAAATGTCTTTTCTTAGATTGTTTTTTTGTCTTATCTTTAAAATTGTGTGAAATTTTGCGGCTGTAACAAAGAAATTTCCCCATTGTGGGATTAATAAAGTCAAATCTAATCTAATCTAATCTAAATTGAGACTTGTGTAACATTTGTTATCATTGTGTCATTTTTATCATGAAAATGGAGGGAGAAAAGGCAATATCGGCCCCAAAAAATTGGCAGCACATATTGAGGATCGGTTAAGACTGATGATGTGGTGGCGATCAGAACAGACGGCTCTATTACTATGTGTGAATCCCTCAGGTCTGACTACATACATTAATACCCAGTCATTCATTAGTGTAAGCAGCAGATCTGGTTATAATCCCTTCTCTCCAGTGTTTTCTTTTTAATCATCAGCTCGATTTCCCTTTCACTGACAGTAACGTACAGGTATTAATATTAGCAAATGGAATGTCTTCCATCTCTTTTATCATTTTCCCGCATACCAACACTGAGATACACGAGTTAAATGATTCAGGACAGGACTCTCGCCAGAGACATATACTGTAAAAAAATAAAGATAAACAATAGCTACTTAATACAATTTAGGCAACAGATTGCATGCAATATTATGAATTAAATCTAATTAAGTTACAAGTTGAGTTAATAACAATTTAACAGGAAGTGTTAAGTGTCAATTAAAAACGGACTAATTCTATTGTGTTGGATTCATCCAAAATTCTCTTGATTTAGAATTACAAAAACAAAGATTATATTTAATGTGATTCAAATAAGTAAATAAATCTCAAACATTTTTATATTAAAGTTACTTAAACAACTGCCTCAAAATCAAGGATGCATTTATATTTAATACATTTGATCAAATATATTAAGTCAAATGAAATGACTACAGAATCATTTATTACAGTGAAAAAAGTATAACCTTGCTCAAACTGAAAAAAATAATGTCCAGATATCACATCTAAAATATTTGACTTCATAGAATCTAAATTGAGTAACTTCTTATGACCTGATTATTTTATGTTGATGTAAACAATAAAATAATTTGGATCAAGGCAAATAATTAAGGTTGAGTCAACTGCAGTATTATTAACATATTAGTTATTGAACCAAACTAATAAATTTAAATTGAACCAGCCTAATATATTCACTTTTAACTGAATTAATGTTTGCATTGACACCAGTTAACCCTCTGGAGTCTATCTATTTATTGAAAATACACATGTTTTATTTCCAGTAATAACTTTATTTATATATGATATGTTGACAAGCTGAGAAAGCCAGTTAAAGTGCCGTGTGCCATTTATGTTTCTAGACCATTTTTAAAATGGGAATTGTCTTCCTACAATGAAAACTTTTACTATTTTTAATTTACATGCAAATAGACTATTTTGTAGTTTTATTAGTTATTATTTTTTCTGCTGTTTTTGTGTGTATGAATGGTAAAAAAAAAAAAAAAAAAAGATACATTTCCATAGATACCTGCGTCGTTTGTTTGTATTTTCGGTTCCTGGCAGCTTTATACTTTGTTAATTAAAATAAAATGAAAAATCTGACATGCATGCATGTGATGTAAGGACAGACTGAAATGCTAAATGCTAAACAGAGTGATTGACTGTGCAGTGCGCAGTGCTTTAGACTCAAACTAAAAATATTACCTGCAGGTCATGAAGAAGAAAAGAAAAACTTGAGAGAAATCAAAAACTTTGTGTTGGGTCCTGAGGATCAAGGCCGGATTAACCATATGGGCAATTGGGCAATTGCCCAGGGGCCCCCGACCTCTAAAGGGCCCAGGGCAGTGTGGGCACAAGCAAAATATCTGCTTGTCTCTCGCCTATATGTTAAACTGTCCATCGGAGCCGTTGCTCAACAATGAATTTTGAGGTGATTTCAGGGTGATTTCTGTTTAAAATGAGCTGAGGACCAAAATGTTACTTGATTCTAGATTCCTTCCTCTGTGATGGCTCTACCAATTCAATACATTTGTGCTGCTGGGAATAGGTGTTGTTAAATAATATTGGATGCTTTGAAAGTGGTTGCTTACTTATTTGATTGTGAAAAGTGAGGACACTTCCTTCCCGATCATTTTCTATCTTTTTGTACGGTGTCCTTGAGTGCCAAGAAAGGCACCTTCCACATAAAATGTATTATTATTATTATTACTATTAACTATGTAGTGGGTCAATTTCACCAGATTATACTGATGCTGACGTGTTTTGTTTGGACATCGTGGTGTATTTGTAGTTCTATGAGCGTTTGCACATCTGTACATGAAAATGCACTTGATGACAGTTAGTTATTGATGTATTGAGTATATTAACTGTATATTACTGTAATTTATTCTGTATTTTGCCGGATTATGGTGATTCTGGAGTCGTGATGACAGTTTACAGCAAACTGTTAATCTGGCCCTGTTTAGGACGTATATTTAGTTCAGTATAAATCAAACTTGATGTCTCTAAATGCGAAAAGAATGAATTTTACAATCAAATCAATAATTGTATCCTCTTTTAAATGGCAGTTATTAGTTTGAATGAACAACTGCATGTACACTTTTTTCAGCATACAGCTCTCGATAACAGCAACACAATTCCACTCACATAATTTCACTCATGTGATGATTCCCCTGAATATTCATACATTATGAATATTACCTCAGAGGAAGTGGTTTCAGCTTGAAACCTGAAGATGCTTTGCTTATTGTTGTTCTTTTAAAAATATTGCAACTTCTTTGAAGAATGAAATAATTAAAATGATGAACTACCTTTAATATTGAAGTATTAAATTATTTTAATTAAAGTTGTGCTAAAGAACAATGTTATGCAACCATAAGGATTTAATGAACACAGTGGTAAACAACGATGACTGTAAAGCATTAAAGGCATGAATAAAAGAATGAACTAATTGAACCTGCTGTTAAATGTATAATTATATTAAAACAGAGGGAAACAAAGCAGTGAATATTATGTTTCTTCATCCTGTTTGTGCTACTTTTTGAAGCTGACTTCGCTCATTTATCCCTTTTTGACCAGTTACATCAAGAAAGACTAAGTAAGGCCTCACCAGTGCTAAATTAGGCAACAGCTTACTGACTCTGGAGCAGATTTCTCTGAATAAACTGAAGAAATGCTATTCAAACAGAAGAGGGAACAAACATTTGTTTGATCTGGTTTGTCGAGGCTGAGATTAGAAAAGGAGCTAATTGGTGAAATTTACAAGCATTCTTCCCATTTTCTCATTTGTTGCAGAAGTATGTGATTGGACTTAATTACCAAATGGCAATTTGAACAGAGGAATTCTGAAGTTCTGAGGCTGAATTAAACCATTGTGTGGAGTGTTACATTCATAATATTATTTAATGGTACTATTAGTCATATTTCTATTTTTATTACTGCACATATTACTGATACTTCTGACATTGATATCATTACTGTTGTCTGTTCCAGTAATAACACTGACTCCAATGCTCCAACGCATCTCACTGACACTTTGTCACAGATCTTGGTGTCTAATACTTACTGTTGCACAAGTCACCCTTTAGCATTGGCTTATGACATGTAACGGACAGCGTTTCAAGTTCTGCTGGTTACATGCATAGTGGCTTTTCAAAACAACAGTAGTATTCATTTTTCACAATAAAACCACTTGGCTTAGGTTAGGCTACAAGAACATGGTTGGGCTGAAAAAAAGCAACTTACCCACTTAACTACTGGATGCAGTTACGTGGGTTGACTTTAAGGCCCCATTAAAAAATGTCAAAATATTTAATTGGAAGTTCCTTTCGTTTAGACGGTGACAGCGTTTTTGGGGCTTAAAAATGGACCTTCAAGCTGCTCTGGCAGCTCTAATAAACTTACAGGAGTCTTTCCACCAAATGTACAGGATATGTAGAGATAGTATTAGTGAACAGAGAAGGATCTGTAATTACCTCTATCACATTTAGGATGCAGCAATTGGTCGGAGGCGAGCCAGGCGGCTGTGAACGAGACCTGGGAGATCTAGTGATGGTGGAGAACTTTGTGGAAGGAGTAGCTGATGAAAATGCGTGGCGTGAAAACTTCTGCATGCCCAAAGATGCTCTTATCTCTTTAAGTGATGCCGCCTGGCATGCATACAATCCAATTCACACACTTTAGCGTCACTGTATGCATGCAGATTACCTCCCGAAAACGCTCGTCTAAACGTGGAATAAAAACTCAAGACACGACGCCACTTTTGCGTCTTCTGTTCAGAACGTCATCATGTAAACTTAGCCTAAATAACAACACTGACTCACAGATGAATAGTGGTCTTCTGGGTCAAAGTCTTCTGGGTCCCACCCGCCCTCTGTGGACATTAACACTTCCTATATGATTTCTGTTACTCTAAAACCTCTTTTTGACCAACGTCAACATAGTTATTTTGCTGGGCTGGTGCTACTCTCTCTCAGAACCTGTTTGCTTTGCCACAGACAACAAGCCACATTATTACGTCACTGTATACGTCTGTATGACAGTACAACACATTTGTTCTGCCCGTCTTGAATACTATGGGCAGTGATTACGTTCCTATTTACACGGAACATAAGATGTTAATGTTAGGCTTTGTTGTAAGCTAACGCTAGCCTGGTAACGCTAGCCTGCTAACGCTCAAGGTCAAGTTTATTTCTTGAGCACCTTATTCAATTATGTAAAGCACTTTGGTCAACCTTGATTGTGTATAACAACAAAAAATCCAAAACATACATAAATGAATAACAATAAAATCAAAGATAAAATTAAAAAACACAATTTAAATTAGTAATATGTGATATGCAATGTACAATACAAAACAGAAACAACTTTCTTCTCACACAGGTTTGAAAGCCTGGGAGATTTGAGATGATAAAAATGTCCAAAGTCTCTGACGACCAGATATGCAGCGGTAAACTGTTCCACAGCTTAGGGGCAGCCACAGCAAAAGATTGATCGACTTTAATCTAGCCTGCTAACACTAGCCTGCTAACGCGAGCCTGCTAATGCTAACCCACTAACGCCAGCCCTATAAATTACATTGCAGTTAAACAAATAAAATAAAATGAATGAAATACATTTTACTTGGTCTTTTTGGTCACGATAATTCCTCCCCCAGCCCCGTATGTAAGCGGATCGTGGTTCGAGACCAGCAAAGAGCTGGTGCTGCTGTGGAACCAGTTTTTCTGACCGAAGCCGGTTCTATGGCTGTAGAAAAGCGAGGAACTACTTCAAGTTTAGGCACCGGTTCCGAACCGACCATCAAACTGCCTTGGTCAGTAAAGGGATATAAGTGTCTAAAATTGTTGCCACTGGGTTTACAATCGAGTTAACAGACAAGGGATAACAGATAAAGGGTGCCTTGGGCATCCAGACGCTGAGAGTTGTGACATTGTATGAATTATAATATTTTATGTTGATCTGTCATGTACAAACAACATCTATTGCACTTCTGTCTCTCCTGGGAAGTTGTTCCCTCCTCAGTTGCTCTCCCTGATGTTCCCTTCATTTTTTCCCCCTCATTAAAGTTTTTTTTTTTTTTAAGTTTAAGTTTGAGTTGTGTTTTTTTCCCCATCCAAAGCAAAGATCAAAAGAAAAGAGTGTGGTGTATGCTGTACAGATTGCAAAGCCCTCTGAGGCAAATTTGTGATTTTGGGCTGTATAAGTAATATTGACTCGAACTGAACCGAAGTGAGATGAATTGAGTTGAATTGATGAGCATGCATGCTTTGTGGCATTATTGGGTTTTATGCCCCTTTCAGACATACAATACGCAACATTGCTGGCTTCATCTAGCTGTTAAAGTAATGGCTTTTTGTCATTCATACATAAGGGCTGTTTCCACTACCGGGCAATACCTGGAATGAGGCGAAACGCCCCAATTTGAATAGGTCTGTCCAGCCTGCATGAGGTTACCGGGAAATCAGAAATCAATACAACCACAGTGCTTTTATTTTGAAGGCGATTTATGTATGTGCGTGCATGGACTGAGTCACCATGTTACCTTTTCAAAAACACTTGTTGATATTTTAACATTTGAGACTTATTAGAGGCACCAAATAATAATTTCCATTGTAAAAACACCAATTTAACAAAATAGAATAGTTCATATTTGTGTCTTCTTTGTCAGGTTTTAAATTGGTGACAACATATAAACACCTTCTAATGCACAACTTGGGTCAAAAATGACCTTGTGCATTAGAAGCGTAGTGATTACAAAAAGGGGGTTTTATTCAAAAAGTAAGAAATGAAAACAAAAAAACAGGATGTATGATGATCAAAAAGAAGTGATTTGAGGGAATGAAATGAATTAATTAATTCATTGCAAAGATATAGAATATAAAAACTTAGTCAGGTCACTTTAGACCCATGTTGTGCATCAAAGGGTTAAGAGGAAGAAGACAGTTTTCATTTCTCTCACTTGCTGCATCTCTAATGGATTGTAAAACTTTGCCGTTGAAGCTTTTATTAATGGCCATTGTAAGCGTAAGGGATGGTCACCACAGCTTCTCATAGTAAATCCACTAATACATTTCCACATCAGTTTCATCATTTAATGGTATTAAGGTCCACATCTTGCTGCCTGTTTTATAACATACAGTAAGTTAATGATGAGACTTAGACAGTTCCTATTTGCTCACATTCTGTGTCTAAAGCTTTTTGTTAGGTTTATTTTATTAATTCGTCCAAATAAATAATTTCAACTGACACAAATAAGTAAGAAAAAAATATTTATTCCTAATTTTATTTTTAGGAACAGTGGCTAAAATATATTTTTTATTCTCTGTTGCTTTGGGTCAGAAAGCTAATTTTAATTAAGCTACATTTTTGAGTTATTGTACTTTTACTCAAAGAAAGACTTTCATTGCTCTAACCACACAAATGAAAATATCAGGAGGTTCTTTGTGTTACTGTCACCGTAGGAGTGCCCTCAAAAATTCATAATAGGCTTTTTCAGAGTGTTTCACAGTTTATTAAACTGATTTTATTTTTTCTGTTCAGAAGGATCATACATTTAAGAGTCAGTCCAAGTGTGCATTTCTCTCTGTACATGCTTCACGTTCTGCTGCTGCAGCCTTTACGTTAATCCGATGGCATTCAGCTCAGATTTGTGCCGTGTTGAAAAAGATATGGAAATGTTACTGCGTCTGGACTTGTAAGATTCCCGTTGTGATTTTTACATCAAAGCGGACAGAGTAAAGTAAAAGTGTGCATGCCTGAAAGAGACTGTTATATCAATATGATCAGCTACCTTGATGTGTAGGCTACGAATAGTTTTTTTAACCACTTGATTTTTTTTTTTTCTTATGTCAGCTTACTTTTTTGGATCATCATCACTGATATCATCAGACTGGACTGTCGGAAGCGAGCTGTCAGAAGCAACATTTCCAACACGGTATATCAAACAACCCATCACTCTTTCTTCTGTTTGGTTTGGAAAGGGTTCATGTGTTTTCTTATACATACTTTAACAGTTGCTCGATTGATTTTCCCAGAAAATATATAAGTATAAGTACAGGGCCGGCTCTAGCCCGTTTGGTGCCCTAGGCGAGATCCATTCGTGCTGAACAGCTCCGCTTGCTGTGTTACAGAGGGTGGAACTCATGTTTTTGTTTACCCATGGTGCCAACCAGGCTAGATAATACAACTGTCTGTCTATATAATTATTCACTTACAAGTAAATTTGCAAAGAAGCACAGCTGGAGAACACTAACAAAGTTAGAGACAAGAGAGACAATAAAAGTGCAAACCATGCGAAAAATGTGCTTAACTGTGTTAAGCTAGCGTTGCTTTATTTCAACCTAGCTAGCAAGCTAATACAAATGAAACGTCTTCACACAAAACGGCAGTTAAAAAAAGACTGGGACTTCTTCTCCTCCTCCTCTTTTCTTCTCTTTCGATGCGCACCGGAGAGCTTTGACGGCCGTTTGATCTTGCAAGATATATCAAAACATAACGTGTCTGTCACTTGACGTGACCTGACCTCCGTGACAGCGATCTGACTGTCTAAAGGGGGGCAAGGCAATGACCACACGTCACGTGACTCAGCAAAACAAGTGAGAAAATGTCATTGTTTATCTGTTTCTTTATTTTGTTAATATTTATTATTTTCAAGACAGAACACGAAGGTAGGGCGACAATGGGCATCGAAAATTATTATTATTTTTTTTTCTCCCTTGAGGGTGACTGGCAGTGCCCCTCCAGCAGATGGCGCTCTAGGCGACCGCCTATGTCGGCTATGCCTAGAGCCGGGCCTGTATAAGTATCATGATATAAACACTTGCTGGTACCCCTTCATAGAATCAACAAGGTGCAGGAACCTTTCCTCAGTGATTTTGGTCCACACTGACCTGATTTGAAGAAGATCTTGTCTGATGATAGCATCATGTGATTGCTGCAGATTGGTTAGTTCCATGATGTGAATCTCCCGTTTCACCAACAACTGCATTAGATTAACATCTGGTGACTTTGGAGGCCATTGAGGTGATTTGAGCCTTGTGACATGCCGCGTTATCTAGCTGGATGTCTCCATCAGAAGATGTTACGTTGTGATCATTAAGGGATGGACATGGTCAGTGACATTACTCATGTAGGCTGTGGTGTTTAAACAATTGATTGGTAAAAAGGGGGCCCAAAGAGTACCAAGAAAATATCCCCCACACCATGACAAACACCAGCAGCAACCTGAACCGTTGATACAAGGCAGGATGGATCCATGCTTTCAAAATGTTTACATCAAATTGTGACTACCATCCAGGCAGCAACCTCCGGGCCTGAGCAGGGAGGCAAACCAGGATGTGCCTTAAGTTGCATTCTACCGAAGATTCCGGCAGGGGGCGGTGGCGGCAGCTGCAAAAGCATTTGGGTCCATTCATTTCAATACAAAATGAGAAAATTTCTTATTTGATTTATTACCTCAGAATTTTTTTGGACAACACTATGGTCTCAATCACTAGTAAAAAATATCCGTCAAGATAATCAGATGTTAATAGTGTAAATAATGGCCCCATTTAGAAGAAAATAGAAGATAGAGAATTGTATGATTTGGGGTGTGGCTACCTTTGATTGACAGGTCACTAACAAGGCGAGCCATCATTAGGAGAGAAGCAGAACAATGTGTATCCACGGCAACGTGTCAATAAAGTTATATATATATATATAACTTGTTCAGTGTTTGGTTGGACTAACAGACACTCCAAGGAGATGCTGTTAATTTTTCTGAGGTAAGTAACACACACTTTGTTTATGTTTGTTACTAGCCAAAACTAACATCCCAGTTAATGCTCCAGTTAATACTAACATGAATTAGCAGCTTCTCTCAGTCAGGTTGAGGTGTAGAGAGGCTGTAGTCAGTGATCAGATCCCTCTCGCTCCTCCACAGTCCAAATATGGTCTGCTCCCTGTTTCCGGAAACAAGATGGTGATGCAATATGCCGAAAAGTGTAACATGCTCAAAAAGGCAGTCCACAAACCAATGGGTGACGTCACGGTGACTACGTCCATTATTTATACAGTCTATAATACCATCTGAAGAAAGAGCAGGAAATGTTTTTTTCCCCAATCTTCTGTTGTCTATTGTTTTGGTGAGACAATGTAGATTATTGACTCCCTGCTTCAAGGTTGGATGTGTTGTGTTCAGAGATGCATTCTTTGGTTGTAACGAGTGGTTCCTGACGTTATTGTTGCCTTTCTATCAGCTCGAACCAGTTTGTTTAATCTTCTCATGATCATACTCATTTTACAGTTCCGCAGGAATTGAAGGGAATGAGGATGCCCATTGTCCTTCCAATGACACGGCGCACAGAGATCCACAGCACGAGACAATGGAGATACAGTATGGTATGATGTAACTAAGGTTCTATAAATTCTTAGGAATATTGAAATAAGCTTTATTGACTTGTAAGTGTTTTCACCTTGGTAGTGAAAAAATCAAGAATTCTGAAAATACACTGGCATTGGTATTGAATACGACATTTCTGGAATGCCTGGCATCCCTGCAGAGAACTGCCGCTCACTGGATATTTTCTCTCTTTTGGATCATTCTCTGTAAACCCTAGAGATTGTTGTTGTGAAAATCCCATTGAACCATCCATTTCTGAAATACTGGAACCAGCCTGTCTGGCACCAACAACCATGCCACATTCAAAGTCACTTATATCACCTTTCTTCTAAAATCAGATGCTCTGTTTGAACTGCAGCAGATCATATGACCATATCTACATACCTAAATCAACATGGTCTCACAGGAATCCGTGAAATAGCCACGGATTTGCTTAACTCAAAATCTGTGGAATAGCCACGGAATCACTCAAATTTCCGTGAAACTGACGCAGATTTCGCTACAATGCAAGTTAATGATTAAATACTTTAATTTCTTTGTACCTTTCCCTTTTTTCTTTTTTTTTCTGGGTGTTTTCCAATCCCCTTTTGTACGCTTTTACTTTTCCCTTGATATATTCTGTATTAGTCTATAGGTCTTCATGTTGATTGTTTGTTTGTTCATTTATATGTAAAATCAAAAACCAATAAAAAGTAAATGACAAAAAAAAGAAATTGGTATTAACTAGCAGTTGAACAGGTGTACCTAATAAATTGGAGCACATGTTTGTATATAAATTTTGTGATTTTTTCAAATTAAATATTACATATCAGAGGTTTCTATCAGTATTTTCCACTCTTAAGGCCTGTGTTCATCTGGGCTCAGAAACTATCGGGGCAGGAAGGGCTTTAATGTATTTCCATAACAGTTGCAATATATTACAGTTTAGTTGTAATTGATGGAATATGAAGATGAAAGATAAGCAATAATGTGCACAAAGATTGATATGGTGGGGACATTCAGGTGGCCCAATGGCGAAATAAATGTTGCAGAAACACTTGATTAGTTAAATTAGCATTCATTGTAGTGATTGAAATCGTTTTTTTATCCTTTCATCGGTGCATTTACCTAGCAGCGTCGCATTTATTATGTGTCTCCATAAAGCTTTACATGCATCCTGCTCTGCTGCTTTGGTATGGATGGGACATCAAGAGAAGAAAGAGATGGGTCAGCATTACTTAACACGGCCATTTAAATGCACATTCTGTCTCCGCCTCTCATAAATACACACAGAAGACACACTGGCACATGCACACATACAAATTAATACCACACACAGTGTTTTGTCTTGTCTGCCATAACTTTTGGAAATAATCCTTTGACGATGTGTGTTTTTGTGCGTGTCTCTGAATGAGTTTGTGCATGTGCATACAGTATATATTTATATTTATATATATATATATGCACAATCGTGCTTGTGTGTGTGTGTGTGTGTGTGTGTGTGTGTGTGTGTGTGTGTGTGTGTGTGTCTTTGCATATTGTGAATCCTCTGTCAGCACATCGTGTCAGGGGCTGGCTAGGACTTTCAGAAATGCAGGCACAAGCATATCTTATTTGGATTATGTATAAAACACTGATAGAGGCCGTCTGCTCGCATCAATCAGGAGAGCGAGAGGAATAGACAGGGGGGAGGCAAAAAAAAAAGGAGCAGAGTGGAGGAGAGAAAGTAAGTAAAGCAGTGTGTTAACCTGTGGGCTGAGACAGGAAAAGGGAACCTGGTCTCACAGGAATCCGTGGAATAGCCACGGATTCGCTTAACTCAAAATCTGTGGAATAGCCACGGAATAACTCAAATTTCCGTGAAACTGACACGGACTTCACTGCAATGCAAGTTAATGACATATCCCGTGGCTATTCCATGGATATTTTTTCCTATTGGTTTGTTCCAAGTCACGTGACTTTCAAGGTCCCGGCGGTCAGAACAAAAAACATGGCGGACAGTTCTCTCATTTTTTGTGAAAAAATCTATATTTTGACTTAGTTTCTGCATAAAAATGGATTTTGATCACATTTCTAGCGAGAAATATATGTTTTATTTTCTAAATATTCACTCAGTGAATGTACATAATCACTTTGTATGTTGGAATAGCCACGGGATATGACTGTCATTAACTTGCATTGTAGCGAAATCCGTGTCAGTTTCACGGAAATTTGAGTGATTCCGTGGCTATTCCACGGATTTTGAGTTAAGCGAATCCGTGGCTATTTCACGGATTCCTTTGAGACCATGTTGGGAAAAGGAGGTAAAGGTGGACGTAGGGCTGGCTGAGTATCTACAAGTCTAGAAGTGTTTAAATATGCAGAGGGGAATAATAGGTTGGTGGAGTTTAAGATTCAAAGAGAGAGCGCAGAGAGAAGAGGAGGGAGATTAACAAAGGTGAGGTGGTGCATGAGAAATTTGGTATACAGAGGGGTGGATTTATTGGAGAAACAGAGAGGATGAGGAAGACACAGAGCAATGGGGAAAGAGGGATGGAGGGTGGAGGAAGAGGAGAGAGGGGAAGGGTAGCCGGGAGGGTTTGATTGATGGGCCGTAGACAGGAGCCGCCGTTCTCTAGAGCAGAACCACTCCAGCACTGGACACCCGCCAGACACTGCAGCCCTGGAGAACCATGTGTGTGTGTGCATTTCTGCAACTGTAAATGAATGTGTGTGTGTGTGTGTGTGTGTGTGTGTGTGTGTGTGTGCATATGGGCTTATGCAAAGCTCTTCTGTTACAATCTGATGACGCAGACACATGCAGTGAGGGCAACAGAAACAGGTGTGGGTGACAGCTGTATTTTTAACATTATGTGTGTGTGTGTGTGTGTGTGTGTGTGTGTGTGTGTGTGTTCTTGTACTTCCTACATAGTGAGGACCGGAACACGTTTTTAACCCACAGAGTGAGGACATTTTTTTGCAAAGTGAGGACATTTCGGCCGGTCCTCACTTCTTTAAAAGCATTTTTGAGATGTCAGACTTTATTTTAAGGTTACATTCGGTTTATGTAAAGGTAACCATGTGTTAGGGTTAGGGGCTAAAACTAATGAAAAATTCAAAACTATTATAACCTTTCAAGGGAATTCACTGTTCCAATGAAGGTCCTCACAAAGATAGGAGTACAAGAATGTGTGTGTGTGTGTGTGTGTGTGTGTGTGTGCGTGTGTGTGCGTGTGTGCGTATGGGTGTGTGTGTGTGTGCATAATCATATGCCCTGCATGCTGTGTTAGTATATTGATATATATGTCAAAGCATACATGCATGTGTATTTATGCAAATGTGTACAGCTGTGTGTGGGTTTAAAGCAGGTGTCAGAGATGTGGATTTAAGTCCTTGTGACTTGGATTTGAGTCCATTCGAATCAATGTTTTCATGACTTGCAAATTGACGTGACATGACATGAAAGTAAATGTATTTTACTCTGATTACTGCTGATAACGTCCATTCATCGTCATCTGAGAACATTCAAAACAGCAACATTCAAGTTGCAGCCCTCATGATTTTGTGTCTTTTTTGGTAATTCTGTCTTTTTTGTGTCATTTTGTGTCTTTTTAAAATAATTTTGTGTCTTTTTTGGGTCATTTTGTGTCTTTTTTGGTCACTTTGTCTTGTTTTTAGTAATTTAGTTTTTTTCTGTCATTTTGTGTCTTTTTTTTGTAATTTTGTGTCTTTTTTGGTCATTTTGACACTGCCTAATTTGAGTTTGAGACCCCTGCTTTAAAGCGATGAATAGGAATGATTAAAATATTGATATAATTAAAATATGTTGAACATTGTCAATGTCTGCATTACAAGTGTCTGTGTAATGTTACCTGGCAGATGAGCACACACTGGGAGTGGCATTGTCATGACTGGATTACAGACTACCCTGTCACTCAAACTCCTCTTTACATTCTATGGATCCGATCAGATCATCATCATGATCCCGAGAGTCAGACTACAACATTAAACTTGAGACTTGAACCAAACAACTTGGGACTTAGTTCAGACTTGGACCAAATGACTTGAGCCCCATGTCTGGCAGGTGTACTCTCCAGATAGAGCACTATAGACAGGTCGATCTTTAACTTGATCTCCAAGGCTATGTTCAGACAGACAGCCCATATTCCAGTTTCTGGCACATCCCCTGTTGCAGCAGATTGCCTTGATCAAGCCCAGACAGAACACAGAAAAAGCAAAATAACTCTGTGTTTGGAAATCAAAATTAAACTAAAGCACTGTTGGTCTGAAATCAGATTGAAATCACAATCCTCAGTCTCAGTTTGGACGCTGCAGACTTAATTAAGGGAACAGTAAAGTAATTATAGCGATGAAAAGCTGAATATCCACATGAAATACAAACACAGTTAAATGAAGCAGCACAGGAAGCAGCATCAAAGTGTGCATCATACTATACCATACCAGCTGCACTCCTATCATAAAAATGGCAAAATTCTCTGTATTAAATAACAGAAAAACAATCTATGTAAAACTGAAAAATGATCAGATGAATCTTCAGGTATAGGTCATTGCTGTTTTACTTCAGAAAAAATATCAAGGACAAGTTGCTGTTCAGATTGAGCTTCTATACCTGGGGGCCACTGGAGGCAGTAACAATATGATCAAAAAAAGACACAAAACTACTAAAAAACGACACAAAATGACAGAAAAAAAAAACTAAATTACTTTAAAAAAAGACACAAAATGACCAAAAAAGACACAAAATGACAAAAAAAATTACACAAAATGACCGAAAAAACACTAAATTACTTTTTTTTTAAAAAGACACAAAATGACAAAAAAATTTCACAGAAATTCACAAAATTATTTAAAAAAAGACACAAAATGACCCAAAAATTCACAAAATTACTAAAAAAGACACAAAATTATTTGAAAAAGACACAAAATTGTTTAAAAAAGACACAAAATTACCAAAAAAGACACATAATTACCAAAAAGACACAACTTTATTTTTAAAAAAAGACACAAAATTACAAAAAAAGACACATAATTACCAAAAAAGACACAATATTATTAAAGACACAAAAATACAAAAAAAAACCCCACATAATTACCAAAAAAGACACAACATTATTTTCATTTATCCTTTATTTCTCAAGGAATCATTGAGGGCAACCCCTCATTTACAATGATGTCGAGAGTACAGAGAAAACACAAAACAACACAGACAACAACACATGCAAAAACATTAAAAACAGTTACAGTGAAAGGCCGAGTTATTGGTTATCATAGTTTTAAACTGGCTTTAAAAAAAAAGACACAAAATTATTTTAAAAAACCCACAAAATTATTTAAAAAAGACACAAAATTATTAAAACACACAAAGTTACCAAAAAAAGACACAAAATAACAAAAAAAAGTAATTAAAGGGACAACACGGTAAAGTGCCATCTATATAAAACTCACATTAAACTTCAAGACTTATCACACTTCATTAAACATATCAAGGTGGGGGCCACAAAATATCGTCACGAGGGCTGCAATTGGCCCGCAGGCCGTGAGTTTGACACCCATGTTCTATACACTCCAATTACGCTTTAAGATGTCTCTCTAGCAGAGCTGACATTCACTCATATGTACGTCTTAACCTGTGGACTTTGACCCACTAGTGAATCCTGGCAGCTAAATTAAAATCTTGTCCTCCAGGATCCTGCTTCCTCAACAGTAATGTGCAGGTTGACACGCATAAAGTAAGTCATTATACAAGAGCACTCAGAAAACTCTATCAGCCTCATGCTTATAGCCAGTTACATAATCATAAAAAAAATGTAATCTCATTCCCCCAATCTTCAGCAACGCTGGAAATCAGACTTCAAATTGTCCTTAACGTCACTCACACGCAACACTGACGTCGCGAGTGTGTGACCAGTCAGCCATGACTGCTGCACGAAGCATATATTACCCTCCTGCACAGCTGATACTGGCTGCTGAGCACTTCTCTTCCCTTACTGTATACTAGTGAGGCATGAAGCGCAGGAGGATACATCTCAATTCATTATTTAACATGCGGCTTGCTGTTAAGGGTTCCTATTGGAAAAGGTTTGGGATATAAATATAAATGAAATGTGAATGGTTACGTAACAATCAACATATAGATTTTTTGATCAGGTTAATACGTGAATTTGACCAGTCAGTGTTTAGAGTCAAGGTGAGAGCCTATGTTCTCCAGTTCAATATTCAGTTAACACATATTAATCCTCATGTTTGGGTCAAATTGGACCCGCATCAGGTGAAAAGACACAAAATGACAGAAAAAAATTAAATTACTTAAAAAACACACAAAATGACCAAAAAAGATACAAAATAACAGAAAAAAAATAAATTATTTAAGAGACAGAAAATGACCCAAAAAAGAAACAAAATTACAGAAAAAAGGTAAATTATTTAAAAGAGATACAAAATGACCCAAAAAAGACACAAAATGACCAAAAAAAGACACAAAATTATTAAAAAAGACACAAAATTATTAAAAAAGACACAGAAATAACAAAAAAAGCCTCACAGAATTACCAAAAAAGATACATTATTAAAAAGACACAAAATGACCAAAAAAATCCACAAAATGCCTGTTTGACCAGTTAGCCATGACTGCTGCACAAAGCATATATTACCTATGAGAGCCTATGTTCTCCAGTTCAATATTCAGTTAACACATATTAATCCTCCTATTTTCTTTGGGTCAAATTGGACCAGTTCCGGTTTAAAAAAAAAATCATAAATATTTAACCAGTTTCCATATTATCCATTTGACCCTAACCCAGAGATGGGGAACATCTTTTTTTAAGGTTTCCGATGAGGCGCCATAGAGCTGGGGAACATACAGCATTGTGTGTATGCCTATTGTTTTTATTGACATTTTACACAGTGTCATTTTTTAAAATAAGGGTTGTAAGACCCTGGGAATGTTGGACCCTGGGAATGTTGGACCCTGGGAACACAGAACCCTGGAAACACAGAACACTGGTGACATTGGACCCTTGGAACATTGGACCCTGGAAACATAGGACCTGGGAACATTGGACCCTGGAAACACAGAACCCTTGGAACATTGGAACTTGAAACACAGAACACTGGTAACATTGGACCCTTGAAAAATTGGACCCTGGAAACATTGGAACCTAGAAACACAGAACCCTTGGAACATTGAACCCTGGAAACACAGAGCCCTGGGAACATTGGACATTGGGAACATTGGCCCCTGGGAACACAGAACCCTCGGGACATTGGACCCTTGAAATATAGAACCCTGGTAACATTGGACCCTTGGAACATTGGACCCTGGAAACACAGAACCCTTGGAACATTGGAACCTAGAAACACAGAACCCTTGGAACATTGGACCCTGGGAACATTGGAACCTGGAAACACAGAACCCTTGGAACATTGGACCCTGGAAACATTGGACCCTGGAAACACAGAACCCTTGGAACCCTGAGTCAACATAAGTTTAAACACTCAAGTGATTCGGACCAGAGCAAGCAAACTGCAGGTGTAAAACCAGTTTGGTACACATTAAACAAACTATGAAGTGTTTATCCTGGGAACATTGGACCCTGGAAACACAGAACCCTGGTAGCATTGGACCCTGGAAACACAGAACCTGGAAACACAGAACCCTGATTCGGTTGTATTGACTAGAATGAAAGCTCTCTTTTTCTTCTTAGTGACTAGGCCTTGGATCGTATGTATGGATGAGGCCCAAGTCCACACATACACTGATCATTTTAAAAACTGGATTTAACCTCCTTTGTTTCTCAAAAACAATCCTGTCCATTTTTTGAAAATGCAGAAAAACAACTGTAATGCACATGCCGAAACCAAAAGGCAGCAATACATTGGCGGTCTGTGTTGTGGGCCTGTTGAAACAATGACCTCTCTAGTGCATTCTGATGCCTCTGTTCCTCAATATGTAGTGGAAGAATAACTGCACATTTATGTGTAGATATGTAAAAAGTCCTGTTAGCGACAGCCACATCTGCTATTGCACAGAGCATCACCTCATTTGTGATGCTTCACAAAGGAGATAACGCCACACACTCTGATGTTACAATCCCAAAACTCATTTTATTTTTCCTTTTTACACGTCAACATTGAAAACAAAGTTTCTGAAAATCTTCATCCCAGAAGGAGCATTTCAAAAGGGCCATTTGCAGTTACCTTAAAATCACATTGTGTGTAGAGGAAAAGCCCAAATGCATGCAAGCAAAAGCTTTGTATATTGTTTATTATAATACAATAAGGGTGTCCTGCTCCCCTTACAGAGGCAGAACCTCTTTTGGCTGGAGGAGACATTATTGAAACCAACCTGGTCTCACAGGAATCCGTGAAATAGCCACAGATTCGCTTAACTCAAAATCCGTGGAATAGCCACAGAATCACTCAAATTTCCGTGAAACTGACACTGGATTTCGCTACAATGCAAGTCATATCCCGTGGCTGTTCCAACATACAAAGTGATTATGTACATTCACTGAGTGAATATTTAGAAAATGAAACATATATTTCTCGCTAGAAATGTGATCAAAATCCATTTTTATGCAGAAACTAAGTCAAAATATTAATTTTTCCACTAAAAATTAGAGAACTGTCCGCCATGTTTTTTGTTCTGACCGCCGGGACCTTAAAAGTCACGTGACTTGGAACAAACCAATAGGAAAAAATATCCATGGAATAGCCACGGGATATGACATGATATGTCATTAACTTGCATAGTAGCGAAATCCATGTCAGTTTCACGGAAATTTGAGTTATTCCGTGGCTATTCCACGGATTTTGAGTTAAGCGAATCTGTGGCAATTTCATGGATTCCTCTGAGACCAGGTTCCAAGAAACAGTCTCTGTTGTTATGACCTAAATGACATATGCAGTATCATCCAATAATTACTGCAAAATAAAACCGTATTAAATCCGGTGAGAATTTGAAAAAGACAAGACTAATGGCATACAGGTGATAAATTATGGCAAATTGAGAGCAGTAATTAATAGGAGAGCACAAAAGATTAAATTGTGCACACAAATGACTTTTTATTTTCCTCCATGATACCTCCTGGGCTTTGTAACCGTGTCACTCAGGAGAGGCATTGAAGCCACCACACACAGAACACATAAAAGTACTTTTTTAATTCTACAAAGTGGTTTGTTTCATGATCTGTGTTCAAATGAATTCAAATTAAGTGCATGCAGCTCAATTCAAACTTGACACTTGGCCTCGTGTTTTACCACTGGATTGATATTTTTTTTTGTTTTATTCTCCTCCTCTCTCAAACTCCCTCTTCTTAAATTGCCCTCTCTCTTACATATCCTCGTCTGGCTAATGGTTAACAGATACTCAACATGTTTTACGAGCATGCAGCCATTAAAACGTGTCGCCTCTTTGAGCCGTTCAGGAGCAGAAATCACAAGCCGCTGTAAACAGCTTAGTGAATTTGAGAGGGGACAATGTTTAATCAAAGAAAAAACCAGTGAATAAAATACACAGGGAGCCGATTTGATTAACATAAAGATAAAAACCAAAGTAGTGCTTTCTCTTTTGATGTGCTCTTCTCCTTGAAATAACACCCCCTGTTAAAATGAAAAAAAGGCCTAATGGGAATTTCAGTGCTTTTGTATTTTGATCAAAATGAAGGATGTTAATGTGTAGCAATAGCAAATGAGAGAGAGAGAGAAAAAAGAGATAGGAGAGTGGAGGAAAAAAAGGAAAAGTGCCCTTTGATTGCTAAATTAAAATTTTAAGCGCTACTAAATGCATTTCTGTGCCCACCCGTTGAGCAAGCGTTTCTGTAAGTAATTATGTCCTGACCCTTTAAAAACCTTAGCTTTTATTCCATCTTGTTTCATTTTTCTATCACCCCCCCCTACCGCCATGAAACCCTCTACCTTCTTGTTGCTCTCTCTTTCCTCTTGGCAGAGGTCACTCATGAAGACAACTTCATTTTTATTCATGCACTCATTCATGTGAGGAGCTCTCTCAATCCACTTCTTGGAAATTGCAGCTTTTGTGTTTCGGTAATTACTCAAACATAGATGGCAACATTTCTCTAGCAACCATTGTTAGTGTAACTCTGTAGTAATGAGACATTTTTTTCCCAGCTGAGAAAAGGCAGAAAGGGGATCTTCGACAAAGAGGACAGGATTGAATGCGTAGTCACTTTACAACAACAAAAAAAAAGCAATATGGCTCTACGGCATATTAACACATCAGTACTGAGTTTACACTATTAGCAGCCAATTTGCTTAAACAGATTTTTATGGCTGGGGTAAGAGGTTAACTCTCATCATTCATGCCCAGGCATATACTGTGGCATTTATTGCTGCAAATTGGGTTTAAAAAAAGTAATGAGATGTATTTAAAAGCTATAATGTATGCTCCGAGGTGAATGGCCACTGTCAGCAGCCATTATAACATTCTGAAGAGACGGATACAGGCAAATTAGGACTGATTCTGAGCCGTGTAGGCCACAAATTAAATCCCTACTATGTCACAGGATGGTTGGTGTTTTTTAAATGCTGCAGTAGTTTTCATTATCGAGTGATTTGTTAATTACTTTTTATTTATCAATACGATATTTGAGACCGGTCTCCCCTCAAAACCGCCACTATGCAAAATACGACTCATATTTATGGTTTAGACTTGCTGACGTAGTCATAGATGATGCAGTTTAAATGCTGAATAACTTCCGTGAATTCTGTTTTTTGAAGTAACTTCTGTTGTTTACGTAACTTTCGTTATTTACGTAACTTTTGTTTACATAACTTTTGTTCTGCATAAACTATAGTCTTCCGTTGTTTAGGTAACTTTTGTTATTTAAATAACTTTAATTTACGTAACTTTTGTTGTTCACGTAACTTCCGTTGTTCACGTAACTTCCGTTGTTTGCGTAACTTCCGTTGTTTGCGTAACTTCCGTTTTTTGCGTTACTTCCGTTGTTTACGTAACTTCTGTTGTTTTCGTAACTTTCGTTGTTTGCGTAACTTCCGTTGTTTGTGTAACTTCCGTTGTTTGCGTAACTTCCGTTGTTAGCGTAACTTCCGTTGTTCACGTAACTTTCCTTGTTCATGTAACTTTCCTTGTTCTTGCAACTTTCCTTGTTTTCGTAACTTTCATTGTCCTCGTAACTTCGTTACGACATATGTGACGTTATCAGTGGTATTGGCAAACAGTCTATTCTGTTGTTCAGGTTGGAGATCGTGTTGGATATTATCTTCACCAAGGAGTTTGGTGTTCTGGGTTTGGTTTGTCATATTGTCAGTAGGATTATGGAAAAACTACTTTAAAAAGTTAAATTTGGTGTTTATTGATTTTTCCAGTTAGTTGAACAGCAAAAAACCCAAATTAAACATTAAACAGCCATTGGTTACAGGAGTCCATTATTAGAGAAGGGAGTATACAGATCCCGTTTCTTTAAGTTTATGTGAGTTCGTCCATATGCATTTCACACTGTCATAAATCATCCATTCATTCCATTTACTACTTTTAGTTGGTAAGATTTCCATCATACAGATGTAGGGGACTCAGTTTTGTACCAGTTTCTTGTTATTGCCTTCTTACTTGTTATCAGTAATCTCTTGATTCAGTAATTATCATTACAAACTACTACTCATACTACAATCACCTATATTTCCAAGGTACATAACTTTACATAGCCTTAAAATGTTTCGACTTATTTCATGTGTATTTTCACAAAATTAGTGTAATTTTTGGCATTCCCAAAAGATTAGTTCATGATTTGCCTATTTGTGCCTACATAGCTGCCCATTAAACCAAACCAGTTAGTTTACTCCTTATTTCAGGTGTTACAAAAGTTATTTTTCACGTTCGTTAACATTGTAAGATTTATGTGGTGTCAAATTATCTAAAAGAATGAGTCCCTGACCATGGCTCACCTATTCCATTTCCCTTTTCTCTTCATTTCCGTGTAAATTATGGAAACAGCTCTCAAAGTGTTTATTTAAATGACATCTTAAAGCTTATGAAAACACCGAGGTCAGAAGAATGATTCCTCAAGCATCTGCAGAGCATGTGAATTCACCAGTGGCCTTGGCCTATTTTAGACTATACTATTGTATTGCTTGTATTGTTCGCAGTTCATAACCCAAAAATATTTAATTTGATAAGGATACAAAGCAGGAAAAAAAAGTGAGAAATGTTCGCATTGGATTGTTTTCATCAGTAGATATGTGTTTCAAGGTAAATTCAAACTAATTTGTATGACTTCTTTATGTGCTCAGAAAAAAATACAAATTTGTAAATCTAAAATGTCTTGCACATAATTGCTAGTGAATCCCAAAGATAGCTGTTAACACACTAATGTTACTCCTCCTAGCAGTATAGCAGTGTTTACGTGTGTGGCTATATAAGGAGTAAGTTAAAGGTTTATATCCCCAACAGGCAAGCATGGTGTTTTTGTTATATGTATGGTTCTTGTTTGTCTCAATACATTGTACATTGATGATTTGATCACTGCATGCCTTGCAGCCATAACAGCTCAGCAACTATGAGTGAGTCACCAGGGAAAAGGAAGAGGCAAGATATAAGGCAGACAGTCTAAAAGACAAGTGAGTTCCACAAACTGTCCGCATTGTTTATGATGATTTCATGAATACATCGCCTGAACAAAAAGGGAAAGTCTTTGTCTTTCTCTCTCACTCACTCCCACACTCACTCCACACTTATTCCCCCCCAGTCTGTGTGAGGATTTTGCCCTTGATGACAACAGAGCAAACTCTTTCATTTGATGAAGTTCATAAGATTTGATCCAACACTCAGAACAGAAACCACACAGACCTTGAGGTGATTGTAAACTGATGTTTCCAACATCAAGACATTTGAAACTCAACCTGAAAACAAACACAGACATCTTTGAATTGTGTGACTAAATCAATCAACATCAAACTTCAAACAAAAGAAAGAGGTAATATTATTGGTGCGATCAGATTTGATTGACAGCGGCCTGGCCATGTGGTAACAGGTCTGAAAAGTGAAGCCAAATACCTTCAACCTAATTTCTTTCTAATGGTCAGCTCTTTCCAAACGTTCCACTGTATAGAAGTCTATGAGAAAATGAACCTACTTCTCACATGATTTATTACCTCAGTAAACATTTTCCTAATGAGTATAGTCTCAATCACTAATTACAAGTCTTCTTCAATACAGCATTATGTTTATATCTACATTTTGGTCAAGCTCAAGCTGAAAGAAAAATACCATGGAGTCACTGCGGCCAAAAAAACAAGTTGGCAACGGTCAAATTGGCAGTCTTGAGGCTCTAAAGCTAGAGTAAAAAAGCTAATAGATGATGTCACGGTTACTAAGTTACGATTATTTTTATAAAGGAGTCAGCTGTTCATTTTGAGTTATAGATGCATCTTGCTCAGGATGCTAACTATCGCATGCTAGCTTTAGCTGATAACTTAGGGTTAGCCGATAACTTAGCGTTAGCCGATAACTTAGGGTTAGCTGATAACTTAGAGTTAGCTGATAACTTAGAGTTAACTGATAACTTAGAGTTAGCTGATAACTTATTAGCTGATAACTTAGAGTTAACTGATAATTTAGAGTTAGCTGATAACTTATTAGCTGATAACTTAGAGTTAGCTGATAACTTAGCATTAGCTGATAACTTAGACTAAGCTGATAATTTAGGGTTAGCTGATAATTTAGAGTTAGCTGATAACTCAGAGTTAGCTGATAATTTAGGGTTAGCTGATGACTTAGAGTTAGCTGATGACTTAGCATCCTCCTCCCCAGTTCAACACTCTCATCTAAATAATATGGTCACTTCTGGTTAAAGAAAAAACAAGATTGAAGCAGCCAAAGTGCCGAACTCGAGCCTTCAAACCAGTAGTCCACTAACCAATATGTGACATCACCATTACTACGTCCACTTTACAACAAAGCAAAGCACAGCTAACTGTCATCAGATTATGATTTATACATCTTTAAATCCTTTTTGGAGCATGAGCCTTTCAGGGCCTTTAAATGATTTAAATCTACCATTAAACCTGCTGTTCCTGTTCAATTGTAATAATGAATTTAGGACTATAGTTTATGCAGAAGAAATCTCATTTTGGCTGCAGTAAAAGTGAACTTTGGCTCAGACAGACTTTTCTTCTTTTTAAAAAAGGCTTGCTCTATCACAAACACCTCCATGCACCAGTGAGAGTTAATGTTAAAAATGTAAATGTCAAACCCACATCTCACTGAGAGCGACAGGTTATCGTGTGTTGAGTTATCATTCTGTCAATCTGAACAGGCTTTCAGTGACCTTCTCTGTTTTAAAGTTCCACTTTATGTGCTTTGCTGCGAGATGAAAGGATAGATGATGGAGGGATAGAGAGAAAGACATGGGGTGTTAGAGGGGTTGTGGCAATATTTATGGTGTCATGAAAGGTAATTAAATAGCACAACGTTACTTTTACCAGCCTGATCTAATGATGTCACAACCACTCAATAAAGATGCAGCGCTAACGGTTCAGTCCCCATAATTCACCCAAAAGCAGTCTTAGGACTTAAACTGTCCACTTTTCCACACTTAAATGTGTTTTACTAGATTGCTGCCATCAGGGAAAGGTTTAAAACTGAAAAAAAGCTTTACATAATAGCAAACCAAACCAGTTCAGGCAGGAGCTAACTGGGGTCAACCAACCATGTTAGCTTAAATGAAATACAGCCAACATATATTCACATTTTTATTATAAAGTCAATCTAGAAATTCACATCCAGGAATGGGAGTGAAATCAAAGGGAACCTCAAGGAAATGTGAGGAAAGAAAAAGGAAACGCGACAGTGAAATGTGTTTTTTTTTTTTTTAAATAGGGTAACACTTTAGATTAGGGAACACATATTCAGCATTAATTAGTTGCTTATTAGCATGCAAATAATCTACATATTGGCTCATAATTAGTCATTATTAAGTACGTTTTAATGCATTATTCTGCATTATACAACCAGTAAGCAATTAACTAAGAGTTTTCCCTCAGTAACCTCAAAATGATTGCTTATTAGTAGTAAGTAAGGAAGTTGTTGTATATGAGTTATGATGTTAATATGCTTTATATACAACGACTTCCTTACTTACTACTAATAAGCAATAATTTTGAGGTTATTGAGGGAAAACTCTTAGTTAATGGCTTACTGGTTGTATAATAAGGCCATGCAGAATAAGGCAGAAATAACTACTAAATAACGATTAATTAATATGTTAATATGTTACTTATTTGTATGCTAATAAGCAACTAATTAATGTTGAATATGTGTTCCCTAATATAAAGTGTTACCAGAAATTCACATCTAGGAATGGGAGTGAAATCAAAGGGAACCTCAAGGTAATTTGAGGAAGGAAAAAGAAAATGCGACAGTGAAACATGATTTAAAAAAAAATAGTATTAAAGACGAAATGAGAGAAGCAAGAGTAAAAGAAAGGCAGAGGATAGAGAAGAGTATTGGCAACTAGGTCTAAAGCCACCAATCCCATCCTGCAGATTTATTATAGAAGGCTTGCTACAGGCTTCTGTGCTTCTTGCTTTACAGAGCAAATAAAAGGCAGACATAATTAAGACTACCAAAGGTATAAATCTTGTATGTGAATGGCCCATTGCACACATCGACCGCACAAGTAATTTACATGGCCCTTTGAGAATTCGCCTCAGAGTTTTCTCTGACACTCACAAAGGTAGTGGTGAGAGAGAGAAGCGAGTTAAAGGGGAAAAAATGAGCCGAATAGAAGGTACACTTCATTTCAAAGCTTTATTTCAAAGATTAAACTCAATAAAACCAGTGACATTTTAATTATTTTGGCGCAAGGTTACATAATGTGTTTGTACAGATCATCAATACCTATTTGTCCTAAAGAAAACTGCTGTCAAAGGAGTGAATGTGGCAGTGAATATGTTTTACTGTGTCTTGTGAAATTTTCTTGAAGAGGTTTTAAATCTAAGGTCAGGGATTATAAACGGAGGACATGCAGGTTTTTTTTCTTGTACAGCTTCTGTCGATATATTTAGTGCTTTGTTCTGTTGTCTTATTCTTCCTATTCACTCGTCTTGTTTTGTGCTTTGGCTTTGTGAAATACAATGAAATACAAATCGTGCTGTCATTTGGGCCAAATTGTTACCCAAAAGAGATCACAATCACAAAGCTACGGAAGTCCTGAGAGGCAAGCAAGATCCGGTCTGATTCAAATTGTTTAATTATTTTTACTCCTGAGTTTATGGCATAAGTGCAGAAAGAAAAAAATGGTTTTGCCAGGATTTTAAATTACTTTTTATTTTCTTGTTTCTGTTTTTGTTAATCTGGGAACCAGTGAAACAGTTTTGGCAGGTTAAAAAAAAAACTTTCCTCATCTATGAAAGGAGGTGAAACATACGACTGCGCAATAGGACAAAGTATGAAAATAATAATAATAATAATAATACGGACCCTAAAGAGGGGGGTAATGTTTCGAGAAAATAGTCGCAAATTTACGAGATTAAATTGGTGAATTTATGAGAAAAAAGTTGCAGATTTACGAGATTTAAAGTGGCAAATTTGCGAGAAAAAAGTTGCAGATTTATGACAAAAAAGTGGCAAATCTACGAGAAAAAAGTAGCAGATTTATGAGAAAAAATAATGTAAAAAAATAGTTTTGTCTTTGTCAAGGAACCTCAACACACAGCAGACATTTCCTGGAATGCAGGGGATGCAACACGGACACGTCGGTGAGATTAGATTAGATCGTAGATTTGCCACTTTAATCTTGGAAATTTGCGACTTTTATCTCAAAATATTACCCCCCTCCTCCGGGTCCGTAATTATTGTTTTTTGGGGTTTTTTCATATTTGGCCCTAATATGCCGTCATAGAAACAAGTTTAGGCAGGTGAATTTTTATTTTTTTTATTTTTAGTCTTATTGGGCGTCGCCATAACAGACAACACTTCCTTTTTATGGTACTCCAGTTCCGGTTTAGCCCAATGAAGCAAGCTAACACAAAAGCAACACTCACGGTACAACCGATATATTATTATTACTTATTTTGAAAGCTACACGTGTTTAGTGTCAGGAATGATTCATGCAGATACATTTTGTTTGCAGTGATGTTTGTTAACTTATCTATAGCGCTCGTCAGAAATAAAGACGATAATCTCTTCATTTCTGTTGCATAAATCGACAACACGAAATATTAAACATCTATTTAATCCTTTGAGATTTTGTTGCTCAGATTGCTCTCCGCCTCTGGTTGATGCACTGTTTCAGTGGCAGCAGGGAAAAATTACGATCTGTTTCAAAGTAAGATTTCTCACTAAAATATCTGCTGGTTGGATCAAATACATGCCGGATTAAACACACACTTAAAACACATTAAATTCACTGTGTGTTGCATGTGTGACGGTATTTTTGTAGTTTTTTCTCCGGTTGAGGCAGCAGATGCACAGATAGTGTCATAAACCAAACACATGTATTAATACTAACAATGTACAGAGTTTAGCTTTTTGGGATAAACACAGTTTCTATTATTAGCTAATGTTAGCTCGCCGCTACCGAACCGTGTATGTAACAGTGTGTTTGGATCAATTCCAACGGGTCGGTATGGAAATACTGAACATCCCTGACTGTGCACACTTATTTCCCTGTCTGTGTTTGTGTGTGTCAAAGTGCTAATATAATAAATGAAAAATGAATGCATAACTTTTTGTATAGTATGTATATTAGATGTTTTGTGTATATTTTTTGCGAAACATAAATAGGAGTCCACACACGATTAGTCAAAATAACAAATTCATCTTGTTTTAAGAGTTAATTTCTTATTTTAAGCGTACAACAAGCTTATTTCTAGATTTAACAATCTTAATTTAAGAAATCTTGTCAAGTGAAATTATCTGTCCATGCAGCAAGATCATTTCCCTCAGATTTAGTGTTTTTATCTTGTTTTTGCATTTTTGCAGTGCATGTCGAGCCATCTGATGGAAAATCTGACTCTCTAAATCTAAAGCTGAGCATTATTTTTGAAAAAGATTAACTTCTTTAAAAAAAAGTAATCTAGTAATGCATTGTAATTTCCAAATAGCCATATTATCTTTCCTAAAGCTAACTTAAACAACATTATCCCAACCAAAAACAAAAAAATCTTTACTTTTACAGTATGAGGAACATATATTAAATATTAAACGTAGCAGAGTTACTTTAAAGCTTAGTGGGGGGCTTTAATAATCTCCAGCAGGCATTTAACAAAAGTAATGTGATAGCAACCAACAATGGTAACTATTAATTCAGTGTGTTTGCACTGCCTGCCAGCTGTAACTGTGGTAATTTTTCCCACGATTACCTTCCATCTCACATTATGTTAGACACCGGAGCCATGTGAAGCCTCATGGGAACTGAACTGAACAAAACAGTCATTGTTCAGATCTGGTCGTGTTTGTAATTCGTGTTGGAGCTGAAAACAGTGTGAACTTGATTATGGGCAGAGAAATGGCACTCACACTTCTGTCACACGCTTGTATGTATGCAAAAACATCCTCAGAAAATGTCACTGTGCATTTTGGTTTCTGCTGTAAATATATACAGTTTATCCAAATGACTAATTAAATAACAACACTAAGAAATAGCTAATAGCCACGTCATTTTACAAGGAGACACTTTGTATATTCCAATCTTGCATAGATAGACCTCTTGAGTAGGGCTGGGCGATATGGCCCTAAAAGATTATCATGAAGGGTATTTTTGTGGTAACAATATTCTTGACGATATTACAAAATACTGAAAAATATATAGAAAATATGATTTTTTTAGTCTGTATAAATAAATAAAAAACATTCTACAAAATAAAAATCAATCATAAATAAAAGTCTGTGGACTGGCGTTAATAAAAGTAATTAAATCTTAAATATTAGGTGCAAATCAAACAGTTGCCAAATCCAAAAAAAAATTCTCTTGAGTAATAAAAAAATAAAAACTAGGGGGGTCCGGGGCATGCACCCTTGAGATTTTTTTTTCATAAAAGCCCAAATTTGGTGCCTCTTGCAGATTCAAATGCCACTATTCCATCATATACACTGATCTTAATCATTGCATATTTTAATGAAATATTGTACAGGAGAATAAAGGTTCTTAAGGGGAAAGCCTTATGCCACTATGTCAAGAAGAAGAAGAAATGTTGCCAATATCATGATATGCATTTTTTGAGCACCTGCTTTTAGGCCCTACTAGAGAAAAAGTGTTTCTTTTTAAAAAAAAATTCTTTAGCATTTTGATAAAACCCAGTGCTCCTGCACTATTTCAAAGTCTTTTATATAGTACAATAATGCATTTGATGAGGAAGAAGTTAGCTTATGGCTGGATAAATGACACTTTGGTTATACTGAATGGATGTTTTTATATAGTTTTGAAGTTCAATTCATCAAGGATTTTCTAAATTTTTAGAGTTTTCATTCACTATTGAGGCCTTTTTGAGGGCTTTATCATATTCAAAAACTCCCCAAACTCGGAACAAAATTAAATTGTGTCGAAAATGTACGTATTTCATTGGTGGCAGAAATGGGCTAGGCAAAATCACCTACTAGTTATATTTAATTTTCATACAATGTTGATGTGATACTGCATGTATGCTCCCGTGTAACGTAGCAACACTATTTACACTGTCATAAATGCTTATTCAATCCAATGTACATAAAAGTGCTTAGATCATGCTAGTTAGCTTAGCATGCTAGGTCGCTAATTTGCTTTTATCAATATGAGATTATGATGACTGGCTGTGTGCGCTGTGTGGTGTCTGTGGCGGACCAGGAATGTCCCCTTTGTGTTACAAAGTGTTTTGTTTGCATATGTGTTCTATTTTTATCAAAAATTGTGATTGTAACTGTAAAGTACGTGACTGAGCCGTGTCAGTGCACGAGGAGCGTGCCCGTGGATGACTGGGTGTGTGCGCTGTGCGGTGTCTGTGGCTGACCAGGAATGTCCCCTTTGTGTTACCAGAATAAATCTGACCAAAAGACACCAAGTGTGGATTCTCCTACATTCTTCAAACACAATGCAGAGTCTGCATAGGTTACACTGAGACTGATGTAATGATGAGCAGAGGGGCAGCAGCATGAACTATTAAGGCAGAGAAAGAATCATATTTTAAAATAGGCAGCAGCAGGATAATAGACTAACTAAGTAGGTGTGTTGCTTCGCTATTGGATATGTGAACAGCTGATCACATGACTGACAGCTCCAGGCAACGACAGCCAGGGAAATAGGTTGAATATATGAGAATAAAACTAAGCATAAGCATGCAAAGAGAACATCTTCCTGGCTGAACCTTCGCTAGGTCGCTTTCACATATAAAGTCTGGTGGACATCGTTGCATTTTTCATTTGGTTTGTTTTGCTTCCACACTGTGATTTATCAAGTGCACCAAGCATTGTCAACAAATGTCCTTCATCTATTGGACAGAATATGTGAGGGAAAGAAATGACACTTTTCCAAGCAGGTTGCAGACTTGAATGTTTTGTTGGTGGAGTTTTTTTCACTTTTGTCCTGCATTGATCTGCTGTGTGATGAATCCATTAGCCAGCATTCTGTCACTAAATAATTTGAAGAGTTTGTGGTTTTTGTTTGTAGCCACAATCATCTGTGTTCTGTGGTCGTCTGACCATATTTGGATATGTCTTTACTTCATCATTAGGCCACGTCTGTCCACGAGACATTTTTCAAGCCTGCTACTACCTTGCCTGATGTTCATTCCTTAATTTTTTTTTATTTTTTAGATTCAACTTTATTGTCATTGCACATGTCACAAGTACAAAGCAATGAAATGCAGATAGCATCAAACCAGAAGTGCTTAAGCAGTCATTCCATGAATCATATTGCAATACATACAGGAATGAATTATATTAAAAATGCTGTATTTACAGGTATAGATTATATTAAAAAAGAACAAAAAAATGCAGTGACAAATAAGGGTTGGCAAGATGACAACTGGATTTCTCAGCTTGTCTACATATCATATATAAATAAAGTTATTACTGTAAATAAATCGTGTATTTTCAATAAATAGATGGACTCCAGATGGATTATTTGAGGCATACATTTTTTTTTTTTTAAATCTGCAAATTTCTTTATAAATGTGGGCCCCTTCCCCTCTAACATCTCCTGCACGTGTCTGAAACCAGTGGTATGAAAACAGCATTTCCCAATTTGCAATAAACCTTAGCCAAAATTGGACTTGTGCAAAGCCTGTGCAGGTGAACTGGTGATTTCTTGTGATGTTGCCGAAACACAAAATCCCAGATACACAAAAGGTTTCCATCCTTCTGTCTTAGACCTGTGGCTCGACAAGAATTCCCTTCATTCTCATTTCCCCACTGTAAGTCTCCCCCTCCAGTTGCAGGAATAAGCAGCGTGGAAGACCGCGCCACGGTTCATGAAAGAAGCTACATCTTTACCCCCGCTAAAGGTGTTAACACACTCTTTTGAAGATGGTCTTAATTGGGTTAGGAGAGAGGGGGGTGTTGTAGTGTGCACACAGTCCACCGTTTGAAATCCTCCCCTTCTGATTTGAGGTGGTGTAAAGAGGAGAAAAGAGAGGTTTAATTGATCCCCTAGTGGTGTATGTAGCTTGGCATCCCTCTCAGATAAAGGTGGGGGAGATGTTACGCAGGGATGGCTTAGCAATTGCAGTCAAGCATCACTACACACTAAAGACTGAAGACTCGCAATTTTCTGCAGTTTTTTTAATCATTGTATTACATGTATAAGATGCCTCCTTCTTCCCTTTCTATTGCTCTTATATAGGCTCTTTTCACAAGTATTATCATTAGCGTAATATAAAGGAGGTGTACTGCAGACACTGGAAACCTGTAGCTTTGTTAAATTGCTCTGCAAGTACCTGAAGACAAGCATAAGTAGCAGCTTTCAACACCTATTATTGGATCACTATTACAAGCTTAATTTGTACAAAGATTATTCATCTCTGCATTGTCAACGTCCCCAGCTGATTACTTATATTAAGAAAATTATTTCTGTGTTCATTCTCATTTCAGGAACATTTTCTTTTAGCTTTTTGGAAATTGCTGTAAAAACGACAGTATCCATATTAACCCATTTAAGCCGGGAAAGCATTTCTACCATTAAAACTGAGGGCGCTGTTTCGTTATTCTACCATTAAGGCCGGGAAAGCGGATACGTCGTTTTTGTAGTATTTGTAGTTTTTTCCACCTATTTTCGGTCTCTTGGCCAATGAAATGCATCAGAATACATGTGAGAGTGTCGCAATGCAACATGGGACTTTTCCAGAACTTTGAAATCATGGCGGAAGACGACTTTAGCGGAGGAGCTCAGCAGTAAGTGACGGAAGCGATCTTGATGAAAACAGCGCCGATGATTTTATTGCTGATCCGGACTTTGAACCCTCGGAACCAATCGACCGGGTTTATGGATGAGGAATATGTTTTTAGACGACATATCTTCACCAAAGACAGACAGATTTGTGGCCATCTGGAGATAATAATAATATTATTAATAATATATTTATAACAATACTAATTGATTGTGATGATGATATAAGAAATCATGACTGTTTATATCTTATATTACTTTATGCGTTGTTGAGTACCCTGAAAAGTGCAATACAGATAAAATGTATTATTATTATTTATTATTATTATGATTCTTTTTTTTATGACAGTAGGATAATGAGAACTATGTCTATTTCTTCCAGTGGTCATATCATGTTTGCATCTTGCGAATGGGCATGTATTAGTATTATGCATAGGATTTTTTTCAGTCAAATGTAACATTTGCTGAGTTTGTTGATTTTTAAAAAAAAACTTTATTGAAGGTTTGGACAAATAAACCTCTCATGAAAGCCACAGGTATAAGCTCTCAAATAATTTTTGAATTTCATTTCTATCTGCTACAGAGGCTGAAAAATCTTCTGTTGAATTTCCAGAAAAACTTCAGGTTTTAGGGTTTTTTTTCAGAATCGCCCAGAGGTTTTACAGGCATTTTTTCCAGGTGTTTTAGGCCTAAATGGGTTAAGAGGGAAGACAGTTCCAGCCTGTGAACTGATGAAAATGTACCTGAGCTCCCCACATGCCTCTTGGAGTGTTGAAGTTGAAGAAAAATTGTGGTCCCCTCCAGCATTTAAGTTGCCCATCCCTTATTTATACAGTTTATGGACAGTGCATAAAAACAATATTCATGAAAAAATGACTGGTAAAAACTTTGCACTGTTTTTTGCCTTGACAGACAAGGTCAAAATATCACACAAGCTTGAGTTAGCGATTATTGAAATCTCTCAGAGGAGAGGATTCATGCTTGTGCCTTGATGTCTTGATGTGAGGAGAAACATAATGAGTAAGCGAGGCAGAGGTGCAGAGAAGGGCGAAATGATGAAATTAATGAAAATAATGACGACGTAGGAGAGGGCGCCAAGGAGCAGGTCAGGAGTGGCGGAGATGGCAGGAAGAGAGAGGTAGATAAAGAGGGGAGGGTATTTTAAAGGGATTAGATATAAAACCTGTGATAAGAATATCAACGGAGATTAAGCCAGGAAGAGGAGTTAAGGAAAGGTAAGATGCAGCCACCTGGAAAACTTCTGACAAGTGGATGAAAGAATGAGGCAGAGAATAATGAGAAGGTGTAAGTGGAAAGGAAAAAGCAGAGCGGCTTAGGGAAGAGGTGCTTTGGTTATTTCTGTGTCACCCTGTAATGGGATTTTTCACCGGAACCACTGAGACCAGACCAGATGAGCACCTATTTCACATGATGAGATTTCACATGGCTGCGATCCCCACCGGAGCTGGTTTTTTTTCTTTCTTCGTTTGATTTTGGCTTTGATAGAGAGAAAAAAGGTGATTTTTTTCCCCCCCTCAGTGGAGGAGTTAAGTGGATGCTTAGAGTTGAGTTCTGTGGAGAATAGAGAAATAGAATTGCATTGAAACACATAGGCCAAGGTAATATAGGACTTTATTTATTTGATGATTCATTTATCAGCTCTACTTTCTGTGTTCTTGTGTGTGTGGATGAGGAAGCGAGGTGCAGGTGTGTGTGTTACAGTACCTCAGTAAAGGCTGTATGAAACTGTGAGTGTCAAGAGAGCGCATTTCCATGCAAACTAACTGATTTATCAATCCAAGCATCTAAATAGAAAGTGACTTTGAGAGTGCCTGTCGCAGGTTACAAAAACACATTTCCTAAACAAATTTGACATTGCTGTTCTATCTTCAGTGCTAACAGACACACCCTCCCCCCTTCTGTGTCTCTCTAGCCTCTGTTCACAAACACAGACACCTACACACCAGACTTTAAGTCTCTCACATAGACTGTATATAAATAATGGACGTAGTCACCGTGACGTCACCCATTGGTTTGTGGACTGCCCGTTGGAAGCCTCAAGTTCAGCGTTACACTCGTCGCCATCTTGCGTCGCCACCTTGTTTCCGATACAGGAAGCAGACCATATTTGGACTGTGCAGGAGCGAGAGGGATCTGATCACTGACTACAGCCTCCCTACACCTCAACCTGACTGAGAGAAGCTGCTAATTCATGTTAGCATTAACTGGGATGTTAGTTTTAGCTAGCAAAAAATAAAAACAAAATGTATATAATTTACCTCAGAAAACTGAGCAGCGACTCCTTGGAGTGTCTGTTAGTCCAACCAAACACTGAACAAGACATTTTTAATGAACAAAACATTCAAATAAACTGTCATTAAGTGAAAATACAGTGAAAGGGTCAAAGTTATTAAACCAAACCGGTAAATGTCTATGTTTTGTAAATGTTTTCTATCTATATAACATTATATATCACTTTATTGACACGTTGCCGTGGATAAGCATTGTTCTGCTTCTCTCCTGATGACGGCTCGCCTTGAAGTGACCTGTCAATGAAAGGTAGCCCCGCCCCAAATCATACGATTCTTTATCTTTTATTTTCTTCTAAATGAACTATTAACATCAAATTGTCTTGAAGATGATGTTTTACTAGTGATTGAGACCATAGTGTTGTCCTGAAAAGGGTAATAGGTAATAAATCAAGTGAGAAGTTTTCAAATTTTGTACTGAAATGAATGGGCAGATTTTTTCTGCAGCCAAACTTAGAACCCCCTGCTGGAATTTTTGGTGGATTGCAGGCTTAAGGCACTTCCTGGTTGGCCTCCATGCTCAGACATGGAGATTGCCGCCTGTTCTCTCACTTCAAGCAATCACCTATCTCCCTCCTCTCTCTATCTGCAATAAAAATCATGTTTTCTCAGCGCCTCAGCCAAACGCTGAGAGTATGAGTTGTCATTATGTTAGATTACATCTGTATTTTATGTCTATATCGTGACAATATTTTGTGGCCCCCACCTTGATATGAAAGTTTAATGTGAGTTTTATATGAATGGCACTTTCCCGTGTTGTGTGTGGAAGGTCCCTTTAACTACTTTTTGGGGTAATTTTGTGGGTTTTTTTTAAATAATTGTGTATCTTTTTTAAATAATTTTGTGTATTTTTTGGTAATTCTGTGTATTTTTTGTAATTGTGTGTCTTTTTTGTAATTGTGTGTCTTTTTTAATAATTTTGTGTATTTTTTGGTAATTCTGTTTCTTTTTTAAGTAATTAAGTTTTTTCTGTCATTTTGTGGGGTTTTTTTGTAATTTTGTGTCTTTGTTGAAGTAATTTTCTGTCTTTTTTTGTAATTTTGTGTCTTTTTAAAGTAATTTGGTGTTTTTTTGTAACTGTGTATTTTTTTTTAGTAATTTTGTATCTTTTTTGTCATTTTGTGTCCTTTTTTTGTAATTTTGTGTCTTTTTTTGGTCATTTTGTGTCTTTTTTTTTAGTAATTTTGTGTCTTTTTTGGTCATTGTGTTTCTTTTTAAAGTCATTTTGTGTTTTTTCAGTCATTTTGTCTCTTTTACTCAGTAATTTAGTGTCTTTTTTTGGCCTGTCGCAGGTTACAAAAACACATTTCCTAAACAAATTTGACATTGCTGTTCTATCTTCAGTGCTAACAGACACACCCTCCCCCTTGCTGTGACTCCCTAGCCTCTGTTCACAAACACAGACACCTACACACCAGACTTTAAGTCTCTCACTTCAAGCAATAACCAATCTCCCTCCTCTCTCTATCTGCAATAAAAATCATGTTTTCTCAGCGCCTCGGCCAAACGCTGAGAGTATGAGTTGTCATTATGTTAGATTACATCCGTATTTTATGTCTAATTGAATTGCTTTGGTGTGACGTGCACCTCTGCTCCGCTATCAACCCCCACTACTTCAATGTATGGTATATGTTGTCCCTTCACCTTTCCAAAAAGGCCAGTAAATCAGGTCATAGTATTAATTTGCTAATTTAATTTGAGAATATTTATATATTTTTGGTTTTTAAGGTCTCTCTTTTATTTTTTGTATCTGCAATCTCGTTCTTTCGGTCACTACCCAAAGCTCATGACCATACACTGTAAAAATGTTTGTAGAAATATATATATATATATATATATATATATTCAATATATATATAATAAAATACAATAAAAAGCTAGATAAAAAAGATAAAACAAATAAATAATTAAGAACTAGAGCATGATTATATATAGACTAATAAATAGTAGCAAATAAATAAATAAAAGAGAAGATATAATAACACTAAGATGCATGAGCAGAAAAATGTCTGAAAATGGTTCAGGTAAAAGCCAAGTTAAAAAGATAAGTCTTCAGTTTCACGAATCAGTTCCAAATTAGTGGAAAGAAAACATGCAAAATACGCATCTAGGTGTTTATTTGACTACACTTGCTCTATTAGCTTCTGTAGGTTTCGTGCAAATTCACCAAAAGTGAGTATTCGATAATGCCTCATTTGCATGTTTACACATTACATTTCAGAAAACTTGCAATGGATTACAAGAGAAGCTTGTAATCAGGATTGCCATGTAAAATATCTATCATATCTGTGTACATACATGTGCCGAAACCAAACTCAATATGATCTACGCCCCCAAATTATTGCACAGATGCTGGTGCCAAGAGTGGGAACTGAGTTAGGCCAGAAAGCTTTTAGTTACGCCTCTTTATCATGGAACAATTTGCAAAAGGACTTAAAACTGTCTGAGCTGATCACAATCGGGGAATTTCAAATTGATTTTAAAGGATAAAGAAATCATTTCCCTTGGTCAGTGTGACTGCTCTTTATAAGTCTCTACTGAGGCTCCTTCAGTGTTGTTGTGATGGCTATTTTTGTATTTCAATGTTTGTGACAATTGTGTTTAATGTTGTAACTTTTTTTTCTCTCTTTTTATGCTGCTTTCTTGGCCAGGTCTCTCATGGAAAATAGTTTTTTTTTTAAATCTCAATGAGGCTTTTACCTGGTTGAATAAATGAGATATATATATAAAAAAAACAATTTTTAATTTCTTAAATAAAGCAACGAAAAGGACCTTTCATTTCGGGTCAAGTTTGGCAGCGCATGTGGACAAAAGCAAGCGTTTCCATGACCACCGGACTGCCATTATAAAACCTCTCATTTAACTACAGGAGGGTCTGATTCTGGTTCTCCTCTACCTCAATTCCCTGGAGAACCTTCCTGATTCTGTCATTCAGCATTTAAATAACTATATAGAAACAGTGATGATTCTCACTGATGGTCTTGTTTGCTTATGTAGGTCATATCAAATATCATATAAAAAAAACAGGGTTCATACAGGTGCTTGAAATCCTTGAAAATGCTTAAAATGTTTTTTTTTTAAGGTTTTAAAAGTTCTTGGATTTTGGATAAAGTGCTTGTAAATGCTTAAAATTCTTACTGTATTTCTCTTGCAATCTGACTATATCCATCTATAGACTATAGATAATCACATGTTCAATGTAAAAAATAATGAGTAGCCTATCTGAAATGAAGACCGTTCCTCCTAAAAGTGTAACACCATCACTGTTGGTATGGTTCATTGAAATCTCCCCCTTTTAGTATGCAAGTACTCATCTAAAACATGCAGTTTACAACAGGTGTGAGATACTGGAAAAGCTTGAGAATTTTCCTTGAAAGTCCTTGAAAAATGCTTGAATTTGATCACTGAAAAAGTGTACGAACTTTAAAAAAAAATGTTAACAGCTGAAACTTAATCGTAATACAAATCATTTTTAGTTTATTAGGAAACAGTGTCAATTTAATACAGGTATTCAAATTCAAAATTCAAAAGTACTTTATTTGAACTTTTTTTATTTGTACTTTATTTATGAATAAAGTGAAAATACAGTGAAAGGATCAAAGTTATGAGACCAAACTGCAAAACGTCCTTTTTTATATCTGTATAACGTTAAATATAACTTTATTGACACGTTGCCGTGGATACGTATTGTTCTGCTTCCCTCCTGATCACGGCTCGCCTTGTTAGTGACCTGTCAATCAAAGGTAGCCACGCCCCAAATCATATGATTCTTTATCTTCTATTTTCTCCTAAATGGGGCCATTATTTACACTATTAACATCAGATTGTCTTGGAGAAGATTTTTACTAGTGATTGAGACCATAGTGTTGTCCTGAAAAAAAAATTCTGAGGTAATAAATCAAGTAAGAAGTTTTCTCATTTTGCATTGAAATGAATGGACCAAAATACTTCTACAGCCGCCGTCAGCATGCCCTGCTGGAATTTTCGGTAGAATGCAGCTTAAGGCACTTCCTGGTTTGCCTCCCTGCTCAGACCTGGAGGTTGCCGCCTGGTACTGTCTTTGCATATTTGTCAATTGAACATATATCACAAAGGACTACCAAATGATCGCAATCTGCATTGTGATGGTTTGATGGTCATCCCTTTCTTTTTCATCCTTGCTTATGTCACTTTTGGGGACATTACACAAACTTAAAGTTATTTCCTTGAGATTTACCCAAATCTAACTTCCCCTAACTCTTACCTGAACCACTGACGCTAAAATGTGCTTTTTTTCCCATTTGTGGACCTGACTTTTGTCCCCAATTAACTGGCTGTTAGTCTGAAATGTGTCCCCAAAGTTGGTCTAAATTAGGAAACACACCCACCCACACACACTGACTGAGTTCACTGTCATTAAAAATAATAAACAGATTAAAGAACAGACAGATTAGAAAGATGGCCACAACCTCTAATTAAAGACCCTTTGGCATTTTAATCAGGCAAATAATGAGTCTGGGGGAGTCCATGATGCTTCCTGTGTACTTAAGTTAATCTGCAAGTATTGCAAATTAATATCTATTTTAGGTTTAAAACTGACCAAATGTTTTTTTTTTCTCATCTTACTTTTGTCATATTATTTCATATCTACAGATACAAAGCTTGCATTTAAGAAGCAGTACACTGGTATGGAAAAAATCTTGTATACAGTTCAGAGTCCTCTTTGACATCAAAGACAGAAATTCTCCTTTCTAAATAAAACTTCCTTGATGTCACTTTGCATTTGCAGAATAGTGACATCATATATTTTTTTTTTATTAATTTAAACAAAACACAACATAAATCACCAATGGACAAACACAGTAAAGAGAGAAAAAAAAGAAAAAAAAAAGAGTCCATACACAACATACAAACACCATAGCATAACATACAAACAGATACCAGAAAATAAATAAAAGATAGATAAAGGTAAAGAAAAAGCGGTCTCACAGGATAGGAAGAGTGTTTATACGAAGACCCTTGTGGACCTGTAAAAAAAAAAAAAAACAACACCAAAATCACAAAACCAACCTAAATAAAAAATAAATAAATATAACAAAGTGATGTCATATTTACATGTACGCTTTTTGGGAAAATTAAATTTAAAAAAAAGAAAAAGTCAATTAAAACCTTTTTTTTTCCAATTGCTATGATAATTTCCAATATTTCTTGCACTTTCCTTTTTATAAAGACTGTAACTAAACTGACAAGAGTAGAAGAGAAGAATCAGACTAAACGATCCCAATTGGCACGCTGGCATGCCAACTGACTGCAAAGATGTTTGCACTAATCAGTCACAGCAGCTCTGAGTTCACTTTCCATGATTTGAAAGTCTCTTTTAACAGTTATAGTCCAGTGAATGGTGCACCACCGCTCATAAACTACAACAGCTTCTTCTGTGTTAGACTCTCCGGCCTTGAGCTTTCTACAGGGCTCAACATTGTCAGCACAGTTTGTTTCACATCCAGTGTACAAATACGCATGTCAAACAAAGTTCAGCAATGTTCAGTGTTGTTTGCAGCTCACAAGAGCTTTCTCAAAGTTCACAAGTTCACAAACCCAAAAAAATGAGAAATAGAACCTCTTCCTACCTATTCATCTGCAGCCACTGCTCACTTACCAAACTAAATACACTGCAAAAAAAGAAATGTTGGGTGAACTCAAAATTTCAAGGCAACACACTTCGATAAAATTTTAAGTTGGACAATAAAACTAAATATTTTAAGTTTTGCTTTTGAGTTTGCTCAACTCTGAATTCTGTATTTGTCATTTTTGTGTGGACTCCAGCTGGAGGCAGCACATCACAGCCACAATGAGACTTCAAGTGCAACTCGGAAAGTTGGCTTTCCGTATTTCACAACAACGAAATAAGAGTTAGCAGAACTATTGCTCCTTGTTTTGAACCCCAACTTAAAGATATAAGTAACAACAACTCACCAACTTGTTTTTGAGCAGACAACTGGCTTCCTTTGTTCTGCTAATTTACATCATTGCCCTAAATATCAATAATTTATATTTCCAAGTTTTACCAACTTAAATCACTGTTTCATGCCAAAAAGTACAAGTTTGCTTTTTTGCAGTGTACTGTATAGCCTAGCACTACATAATCACCAACCAATTTCCATTTAAAAGCCAGAAAAAAACAACGTCAGTAGGCTACAGGTGCATCTCAATAAATAAGAATATGATGGAAAAGTTAATTTCCAGTAGTTCAAGTCAAATAGCCCCAACCAAGTATTGAGTCATATAGATGGAAATACTTTTCAGAGGCCAACATTTCCATATTAAACATACTTATTAAAATTGGTCTTTTGTAATATGACATTTTTGTGAGACACTGAATTTTAGGTCTTTTATTAAATGTAAGCCATAATCATTATAATTAGAAGAAATTAAATAAATGAAGACATGAAATGTTTCATTCTGTGTGTAATGGATCTATATAATGTGTTATTTCCACTTTTTGAATTGAATTACTGACATAAATAAACTTCCTATGATATTCTAATTTATTGAGATGCACCTGTATATGCTCTACCACTTAAACAATGTGACATATTATGCAAAAAGTGGAAAAAGAGGTGTAATAAAGGTATAGCAGATGCAATGGACATTTTATTTAGCAGGCCTTATTATGCAGCAGTTCAAAAACATAGATTCATATGCTTCCAAAAGAGCTGCTAGTGGCTTTACCATTCTTTACAGCTCAGCATAAATGTTTTGTTGTTGTTTTTTGCAAAATAGCCTATTAAAGGATAGTGTCGTCACTGCGACGTCTTTTCAATGCCATTTAAATAACTTGACTCATCACAGGCCACTGAGGATGCTGCAGTTGAATAAATATCTTCAATTTGTTGACTGGTGATGTTTGCTGCCATCATAATGGTCCTGTCCTTGACAGTCTTTGCAGAAAAAGGCATATCTCTAAATCTCTGAACAATTTCATGTTTGTTTTAGATGTCCAAGAATAGATGTTCTGATATTTTAATGAATGATTCTTTCATGAATTCTCCGTCTGCGAACGACTTTCTGCACCTCAAAAACTAGCAGCAGCAGTTTAGTTTCGACACTTAATCCACTTCTTGAAGTTATATTTGTGTTAGAACATGGGTCTCAAATTCGCGGCCTGCAGGCCAATTGTGGCCCTCATGTCGATATTTTAATAATTTTGTAATTTTGTGTCTTTTTATTAAATAATTTTGTGTCCTTTTTGGTGATTCTGTGTATTTTTTGTGTCTTTTTAATCATTTTGTGTCTTTTTTGGTAATTCGGTGTATTTTTTGTGTCATTTTGTGTCTTTTTTAAATAATTTTATATCTTTTTTGGTAATTCTGTGTATTTTTTGGTCATTTTGTGTCTTTTTTGGTCATTTTGTGTCTTGTTTTGGTCCTTTTGATACTGCCTCCAGTGGCCCCCAGGTAATTTGAGTTGAGACCCCTGTCTTAGAATAACCGCAATCTCCAAAATAAGAGGCGTTTCCAATATATATCCGTTTTTTATTTCCATATTATTTTTTATTTTTCGAAGCTACAGGCAGCCACTGCTGAGGGGCTGAAGAGCCATCGGTTTCTGACCCCTGCTCTATAGCAAAACATGGAGAGTAGATTTAATTCCCACATACAATAAACGTATGAAATAGCTCGTACTGTCAGCCTTCAATTCATTGTCCTGTTTGTGTTTCTTCCATAGCATCCTTGAATTTACCTTTTCAGTCATTTTTCAAATCTTGCATTCAGTAAACAAGTGGTGCACTCCAACAGCTACGAACGGGACAATAGTTACTGCTCATTGTTGTTCATTGTGTCTGCACAAGGGGGGTCAAGTATTGTGTGTATGTGGGTGTGTGTGAGCGTACAGTTCCGCGTGGGTGCTTTTATGCGCATGTGCTATTGAATGCATACTAGCACCTTATTACACAATCAGATTATGCCTGTGTTTATCGGTGGCATGATTAATGGACTGGGCCGAATGGAAGCAGAGAGCACTAAGGATTCATTTGGGTACCTGACAATTTTTTATGTATAGGCTGTAAATTATGGTCCCTCTACAAAATGTAAGTGTATTATTGAAAAGGATGCTTCCACTCTAAGCATCAGTAATAGCTACACTGTGTGTGTGTGTGTGTGTGTGTGTGTGTGTGTGTGTGTGTGTGTGTGTGTGTGTGTGTGTGGATGTGAGATGTCCGTGTCCAAGAGCCTTTTTGTTTGTTTCTGAGGGCCTGTGTGTGCATGTGTGGAGTGATGGTAGTGTGGGTGGAGCACATGCATTTTTAAATTGAAAACATGACACACCCGCAGTGATGATTTAGTACTGGGCTAGAGAGGTGTTTTGAACAGTGAATGCAGCCTTTGAACAGCAGAGTGGAGAGAGACAGAGAGAGGGCCACAGTGTTATTCAGCACTGAAAGTATAACTGCCACTGTGGGAGAGGCACTTAATACTAACAGTTTGCTGCATGCCAAGGCTTCTCATACACACAGATGAACCATTTTATTCAGCCCCTTATTAAGGCACCTTTGTGTGTTCAGCGTCACTTTGGGGCTAATTCCATTTGCCAAACTGAAACTATGGCTTCATTATATAGTAAATAAACTGACATTGTTATATCAATTTTACGAGCACATGCATCCTCGCCTACTTCTACCCTAAATAAGCCTTTGGTTATACTCACATAATTAGCATGCTAGTCTACCACCTTGTTCTTTGATGTTAAAAAAAATCTGTGATCTAAATGTATAAAGTGTGAGTGGGGTTAGGCTGCTCTCACTACTGTTAGGACTTACATCTATGAAAGGTAATGCATCTTAATCAGTATAAAACACACATAATCGTAAGCCTAGAGGCAAAGCTTATAATGACGCATGAGCTGATCAAGACCATAGACTGTATAAATAATGGACGTGTCTGCACTTTTCTTTTTCTTGTTGCTGTTGTTTGGCCACTGTTCCCGAAGCTGTGTGGTAATCTGCCATATTGTCATATCTAATCTGTTTGTTGTTTGTTTTGTTTTTTGTTGGTTTTGTCGTTGTTGTTTTTGTTTTGTTTTAACTTTTATTCTTTTCTTTCTTGTATACCAAAAAAGCATATAAAACTATGATTGCTCTGTGAGAGACATGTATTCTATCCAATGTGAACTTGGCAATAAAAATAATATAAAAAAAAAAAATATTAATGGACGTAGTCACCGTGACATCACCCGTTGGTTTGTGGCCCGTTGGAAGCATCGAGTTCAGCGTTACACTCGTCGCCGTCTTGTCCAGTAAGTACCAGTACCATCTTGCTTACAACCAGTAAGTCATTAAGTAAGAAAACTAAACTAAACTAAAGCATATTAAGATCATAACTCATATACAACAACTTCCTTATTTACTACTAATAAGCAATAATTCTGAGGTTATTGCGGGAAAACTGGTTGTATAATAAGGCCAAGCAGAATAAGGCATTAATAAGTACTTTATAACGGCTAATTAAGAGCCAATATGTTACTTATTTGCATGCTAACAAGCAACTTATTAATGTTGAATATGTGTTCCCTAATCTAAAGTTTTACCAGGTTAGCATGATGTAAGCCAACAAATAATTTTGCTGTAGTGATGTGCAAAAAAGTTATTTTAGTGTACTCAATCACTAAAATCTGTTTGTTTTTTTCAAATATTCCTTCAAAATGTATGTGCACTGTATTGTTTACTTTATAATGACTAATTAAGATCCAATGTTACTTATTTGCATGCTAAAAAGCAACTTATTAATGTTGAATATGTGTTCCCTAATCTAAAGTGTTATCAGGTTAGCATGATGCTAGCCAACAAATTTGCTGTAGTGATGCGCAAAAAAGTTATTTTTAGTGTACTCAATCAGTAAAATCTGTTTTTTTTTTCCAAATATTGCTTCAATATATTTATGCACTGTATTGTTTACTTTATAACGACTAATTAAGAGCCAATATGTTACTTATTTGCATGCTAACAAGCAACTAATTAATGTTGAATATGTGTTCTCTAATCTAAAGTGTTAGCAGGTTAGCATGATGCTAGCCAACAAAAAATGTTGCTGTAGTGATGCGCAAAAAAGTTCTTTTAGTGTACTCAATCACTAAAATCTGTTTTTTTCCCCAAAATATTCCTTCAAAATATTTGTGCACTGTATTCTTTACTTTATAACGACTAATTAAGAGCCAATATGTTACTTATTTGCATGCTAAAAAGCAACTAATTAATGTTGAATATGTGTTCTCTAATCTAAAGTGTTAGCAGGTTAGCATGATGTTAGCCAACAAATAATTTTACTGTAGTGATGTGCAAAAAAGTTATTTCAGTGTCCTCAATCACTAAAATCTGTTGGGTTTATTTCCAATTATTCCTTTAAAATATTTGTGCACTGTATTGTTTACTTTATAACGACTAATTAAGAGCCAATATGTTACTTATTTGCATGCTAAAAAGCAACTAATTAATGTTGAATATGTGTCCCCTAATCTAAAGTGTTATCGCTAACCTGAATTTGACTCTCAAAGAACGGGGGCCCAGTTAGGTGACATGCTTTAGTCTTTCAATCAAGTCTCCTTTAAGTGAATAGCAGAGGACACAGAGGTTAATTAGCCTCCTATAGAGTTAGCGACAGCCATGCTGCATATCATATCATCGGCCATTATAGCCGTCTGGGCTCCCATAACTGACTGCTAATCCAGGCAGAGGGACGTCTGATGGTTGACAATAACTCCAGAGAGAGAGAGAATGGAAGTGATAAAGCGAGCGAGAGACGAGGTCTGCGCCTGTGTGTACATCATGTACCTCAGGGCAGGTCACGGTTCACTGGCTGCCGTCCTCTAGATAAGAAAATACTTTGTATGCAGATGAAGTCAATGATGAGTGCCCTTGGTAAAAACCAGCCAAGACATGGGTCAACTGTAAACTGGGATTTATACATCTTGACATATCCTCCCTTAATGATTCATTGAAAATGCACTTTTTGGATTTCTGACCGCAACTTTTTGTTTTTCCTCTCCCTTCTTAGCTGTCTCGGTGAATTTTCACAGACATGATAAAACTGAAATCATCAGTCAGTCCAGTTACTAGTCAGATCAGATTTAAGAATACTTTTTTTCCTACTGCAATTGCACTTTATAATGACTCCCCTTTTAGTAAGGACAGAAGAATATTTATTTAAACTTTAGAGAGTGAGACCATGTTGTATGTTTTGTATAGGTGGAATATGTATGTATACATGTGTTGTGTTGTGTGTATGTTGGCTGCTGGAAAACCTAAATTTCTCTGCTGGGATGAATAAAGTATATCTTATCTTTAGGGCCGGGACTCCTCTAATTAATTAGAGGCTTTGTAATTAATTTATCAAAATTAATCACATTTTAATCACATAGAAATATTTGACCTAAAAACAGTGAGAAGTAATTATTTTCACATGGATTTTTAGTATACCATTGAATAATGACTGAATACATAAGCTTAAGCAACAAAAAGTGTTTAATTTTGTTCGAGTCCAACAGACCAGTGCAATTCTTGCCATTAAGTAGCAATAGCATATTTAGAAATATAGTACATTTCATAAATTCAGGTAGCCTATAGGTAGGTAGACCTTCTGTAAACTATAATACTTTGGTTTTTTAAGTAAAACACAATCCACGCTAGCTACCACACTAGCCGCTAGCTGCTATATGTTTTGCATTGAGGTGATACTTGAGGCTCGATGTGCTGCGGTGATATGTGAATTCCTTGTTGCATAGCAACACAACCATGCTCTTATCGACGCTTCCATCCGTTGGTTTTTAGTAACTAAATGTCCCATCATCCACGGGGCCAACCAAAGCGTCTCATCAGCTTCTTCCTTCATGTTCACTGTGGTTTGTTGTTGTCTGAACTCTTCAACGCTAGTTGGTGCTCCAGTATAATCGGTCCGCCTGAAACTCATCCAGTGAGAAACGTTCCGCGGTGCAAAAATAAGTGCAATTAAAATGTGTCAATTTTTTTAACGCGTTAATTTTTGTGTAATTAATTCATCTTAATTAACGCGTCAAAGTCCCGGCCCTAGTATGTATACATGTGTTGTGTTGTGTGTATGTTGGCTGCTGGAACACCTAAATTTCTCTGCCGGGATGAATAAAGTATATCTTATCTTGTCTTATCTTATTTTACTACATTCAAATCATGAAATCCCTTTGCCGCCGATCACTGTCTTTCTCAGCAGATGCTGCTGTACCATCTTGTCACATGAATTAATGAATCTCTATCTGCTGTTGATGATGTTCTCCTCGGCAGATGCAGTTTGACTCGTTAGGCCCAAGTAAATAATAGAAGCTGACAAACTTCAGCTTGCATCAAGAGCGGACCCTCAAGCATAAAATTGCAGCACACTTCAGCTAGATTTTCCATCAGCAAGTGGTATGAAATATGTAATAATTATGCTATTAAACATTGGTATTTTCAGTAATGAGCTGGTTAAGATTCTGAGCATACGAGCCTCCAAAGTAAAGTAATGATCTCGCCAGGGACGGGCACACACTAAAAACTATGGGGCTGTCTAGGGACTGAAAACCTTGAACAAAGTATGTGTGAACAAGTGTGTGTGTGTGTGTGTGTGTGTGTGTGTGAGTTAATGCTGGAATGTGAGTAAAAGCTACAGCCAAGCGGGTGTGTGTGTGTGTGCATGCGAATACTGTATGTGTGTTTTGCTTTCGTTTAGGGTAATTAAAAGCTAATACGCAGCAGAATCGGCTCTGTGCTCTCTCCTCAATTAGTAGTCATCTATAAAAAGACACACATTTCCATTCTTTATGCTGTCGCTTAATTATGATAGATTTCCTTCTCATTCTCCTTCGTTTACCCCTCACTTTTTTTCTCTCCTTCTTCTCTTTTCTATAATGAAAACATAACTAGCTGAGTCATTTTTAATCGACCATTATTATGGATTTTGATCAAAAGGAGAGTGTTTAGCTTACTACAGCAGCTTGATTTAAGACTGTTTTCTTTTTGTTCTTCATCATTATTGGTTTAACTTATTAGGGCTCATTGGCTTCTGCATAGAGACACCGAGAGACAAATGGTGTAAAATGGAGGATTTTTTTCTTCCTCTGACACGGCTGCACAAAGTCAATGGGCTATGTTATCTACAAATTAAATGTGCTGTGTTGAAGAATAGTTTTTGGATTATGTACTGTTCTGGGGACAGTAATGTATTAACTGTAAAGTATACTGCAGAGCTTTTTGAACAAAAGCATTTTTATTCATATTTGAAAATCTGAATTTGTAATGATGGGAAAAAACATTAAATTCAGTTGTGGAGTCATAACTAGAATGGCACCCAGAGAGCACAGACCTCCACCAAGACCAATGGTGCATTCACATGCTCCTCTGATGGTCCCATTCCTCGGGTTGGAAAGTATTCATGCTCTTTAAGTTGTAATGTGGAAACATCATGGAGACTACAAAGTAGATGTGTTGTAATTTATTACTGAAGCATTTAACCCTTTGGAGTTTTGGGCTATTTTGTTTTTGAATACTTTTTATTCTGCCGCTTAAACAATGTTCACCATGCCATGTCGGTATCATTTTTTTCAGCATAACCTCACCTGTATGACCTGATAATTAGTTTTTATACTTTGACTTACTGGACCAACATGTTGAACCCCAAAGAAACACAAAAAAACACACCCTTGAATGTTACATATAACATATAAGAGGTAAAATGAGGAATAATGGGCTCTTTGCATGTTCTCCCCTTGTCAGCGTGGGTTCTCACTGGGTACTCTGGCTTCCTCCCGCAGTCCAAAAAACATGCCCGTAGGAGTGAATGAGAGCCTAAATGGTTTTCTGTCAGCCCTGTGATTGTCTGGAGACCTGTCCAATGACCTGACTAATAGTCAGCTAGGATCAGCTTCAGCCCCTGATTCAATTGCAGATAAGCAGTTAAAAATAATCGAATGAATGGATGAATATTTGACCATATCTTACTTGGCCTATCATCATCAAACAAAAACTGGCATAGACTTTCAAAGTATTTTAGTCCAATTTGGGATACAGTTAGCACTCGGCTAATTCACCGGCGTTAGCGTCCTTTTGTTGACTCTGGTAAATCCAAGGCTAACCTACACGGATAAAACGATAAAGATAAGAAGTTAAACCAGTAACATCCAATTTCCCCGAAAAGCTCAGCAGCTCATTGTTTTAAAGCGAGGAGATCCAAGTGTCCGATTTGGGATAGGCTACAGTTAGCACACGGCTAATTCACCGGTGTTAGCGTCTTTTAGCCGACTCTGGTAAATCCAAGGCTACCGTACACAGTTAAAACGATATACAGTCTTAAAGATAAGAAGTTAGACTTTAGTTTCACACCACTTAATTAATCTGAAACATAACATGGTCATTTATATTGGTAGTTAATGTGAAATTGTAATAGAATGTGAGCCAAAAGCAGTCCGATGTGGGATACAGTTAGCACACGGCTAATTCACCGGCGTTAGCGTCCTTTTGTTGACTCTGGTAAATCCAAGGCTAACCTACACGGATAAAACGATAAAGATAAGAAGTTAAACTTTAGTTTCACACCACTTAATTAATCGGAAACATGATCACTTATATTAGTAGTTATGTAGAATATCTTCCTTACAACAATGTTAAAATTATTAAAATTGAGAAAATAAATGTGTGTATCCACCGTGTGATTTAGTTCCACTCCAAAAGTGAGAGTTCTTCCTTGGCCCATGCTTCATCCACCAATTAAATTTCATTAATTAGGATCAATAGTTCTTATTTTTATTTTCTTTCCGTTATCCTGCTGAAAAACTTCACCTCCTTGGCAGAGGTAAGATGCTGCACTTTTTAATCAATTATAATACCATTTAATTTGTACATTTGCTACTCCAGAGATACTTTGTGGGCTGAAGGTTATTTATACAACAAGCACACATTGAAGTACCACTTAAAACCTGCTCAATAGTTCTTTGTGTGTGCTTAAAGACAAAGTGAGGGGAGCTAAAGCCTGTACCGCTTTTTGTTCTTCATTTGTGACAGCTTTCATGATTGCATGTTTGCGTTATTGATTCTGTAGGTCCCGTGGTTCCATTTCATACATACGCAAACAGTCAAAAAGACACGGGGAAGCAGGCGTCACACATCAACGCCAGCTCAGGCGCTGATCTGAGGAACACAGGAAAGAAGGAAATGATGGAGTGGTGCGCTTTCTCTGAATATGTATATTGGTTGTGAGGAAACTCATCATAGTCACAGCCAGTCACTCATACACACACACACACACACACACAAACACGCTAATGCTTGACAATTTCCAGGTGAGCTCACAACTTTAGATTGATGGTGGAGACAGAGCAGCATATGTTTTGCCGTCTCTCTCTCTCTCTCCTTACTCTCTATTTCACTCTCTTATTGTCACTGTTTTAGTGCAGTCTATCTGGATCAATCATCAATCTCTCTGCTCTTCTTCTGTTCCACTTCCCCTCCCTTTCGCTCGCCTTACCTCCCCCTGCGCGTCCCTCTCCCTTTTCGATATATTACAGGCAATCTTTATTCCGCGTGAATCCACTTAGCACAATGGAGACTAAACAAATGTGTGTGTCAAACCCAGATGGCGTGATCCCAATGCTGTGGAGGGACAAAGGGAGGAGGAGGAGGAGACGGAGACAGAAAAAGACCATCAAATAATGGTGGATACCTGTGATGTGGCGGTCAATAAAAACAGAAGGGACTAGCTATATTGCAGTCAAAGTCTGCATAATGTAAGGCAGCAGAAAGATATAAGTGATGCGGCACAAAGCCGATTGATTGCATATGGATACACATATTCTCAGTTACAGCATGAATACTGTCAGAGTGAAGCAATCCACAGGGAGGACTTTGAAAACATGCTCAATTCGAACATCAACGATCTGTTGATGGTGACGTACCTCTCCAACCTGACCCAAGCTCAGATAGCTCTAAATAAAAAGCTGGTGTTGCTTTGAATGAATCGAAGTGATTCATATTTAATTTTTGTACAGGGAAATGTCTTAAGGCTCCTACACATCGCCCAAACGGGACTCGAGGCCAATGAGCTCTTGTCCGACGATTCTGTCGCCTCTCGTCGGACACAGTCGGGTGAAAAAAAGCAGTGAAACACATCGCCACGACGACTGTCGACTACACAGCAGCCTGTACGTTCTGCGCTTGCACGAGATGCAGTAAGTCTCCCTAACAACGGGTGACACGAGTCTCGTGACTGTAATCCAAAACATGAAAACAGGAAATGACGTAACAGAGAAACCTTAGAAATAACCATGGAGATAGGCTTCTACCACTCTGTAGACTGGAGGAGTGGCATTACCTGTGGCCCCTCCTTCACAGGAAGAGAAACACAACATACCACAACACACAAGCGCACATTTATCAAACGAGCGTACGACAGAAAGTGAGCATAAAGTGGTTGTATGATCATTTCATGCTCACGCTCCCCGTCAAGCGGAGGGTACAATCAGATTTCTCCTCTGCTCTCAGCTCATGCACGCAAATTTGAGTCAGTGTGAAGTCTGAGTTGGAGACTTGTTCTTCCATTATACTATCCATGCCTGGAACTGATAAAACTCTGTGTGTTTTGTTTTTTATTGGTGTCAAACCAAAGCATGTTTAGGCTACATCATTTATCATTTAAACATCATTATAAAAACATACACCCTGTGGTTATGGAACGGTTAGGTTTAGGCACACAAACCGTTTGGTTAGGGTTCGAGAAAATCACCTTTTATGAATGGATAAATGAATGGTGCACTTATATAGCGCAATTTGGGGTTCAGTATCTTGCTCAAGGATACTTCGACATGTAGCTGCCATGGTCAGGGATCGAACCACAACCTTCCGGTTACTGGATGAAAGCTCTACCACCTCTACACAGCCGGCCCACAGCTGAACTATTGAGCCGTCAGACCAAAGGGTCCCCATGTGGCTTTCATAGTACTTTCCTACATCATCAGAAAATTCTGAGGAATAACTATAAACTCCAGGGAACAACACAAACAGGTGTTCATAATCTCTGAGTTAGATTGAAAGTAAACACAAGAAAGTTTCTGTTGTAGCTAACTGCACAGGGACTAATTAGCCCCCTACAGTGGTTTGTTATATACATTTATATGGGCTGTGGGCCACTGGCAGTTTATAGGCAGCTAGTTATCTTATTCAGGAAGTTGCCCCAGAAGTAGGTCCATGTGCAATTATTTACCAAGCTAATCCAAGGGGCTAATTCCTGTGTACATTTTTAGTTTGACTCAGAGACAAGGGTTTAAAATGTTCTATTTGAAAAGCTTTAGAAGGATCTGAGCTGCTTGCTCAGATTTGTTTTCCAGAATCGAGACAACAGTGTTGCCAAGTCCAAAGTTAGCATCACCAATTAGTCACAATGGCCATAACATAAAGGAACCGACAACCTCAAAACACGAATACTTGTTTATTCTAGATTGTTTTGGTCTGAACTACCAAGTGTTGGAGATATCCGTGCTAATGCCTCGTATAATGGCAGGAAATGACACTTTGCTTGTGGCACTGAAAGAAAGAAATTGAGAAGCTCAGACGTTTCTTTCCATAAATCATGACCTGGTTACTTAATATTATCCACAGACCTTGCTGGGAGCAGTTTCATGTAGGAACTATACTAGAAAGAAAAAGTTCCTTCATCCAATCTTCATTCTTAAGTCTGTCAATCTAAAGCAGGGGTCTCAAACTCAAATTACATGGGGCCCGCTGGAGGCAGTATCAAAATGACCAAAAAAAGACAGAAAAATTATTTTAAAAAAGACACAAAATGACAGAAAACAAAAACTAAATTACTAAAAAAAGACACAAAATTTAAAAAAAAGACACAAAATGACCAAAAAAGGCAAATTTATTTTTAAAAAGACACAAAATGACCAAAAAGAGACACATAATTACCAAAAATGACACAAAATGACTGAAAAAACACTAAATTACTTTAAAAAAGAAACAAAATGACCAAAAAGAGACACAGAATTACCTAAAAAGACACAAAATTATTTTTAAAAAGACACAAAATTACCCCAAAAAAAGCAATTAAAGGGGCCTTCCACACACAACACAGTAAAGTGCCATTCATATAAAACTCACATTAAACTTTCATATCAAGGTGGGGGCCACAAAATATCGTCACAAGGGCCTCGGCCTTTACAAGGACCTGGATGGAGGAAGGATTAGAAGAGAGGACCCAGCACATGTTGTGCCTGCTGGAAGCTTTCAGCAATGAAGCTTCAACGCTCACATTGCAACAACTGCAGCTACTGTTGTTGTTCTATTGTTGTTGCTCGCCACTACAGCATTTCCTCTTCATCCACGTGTTGACTCTGACTGTCTGCTGAACAGCTTTATTATCCTCGCTCTGCTTTCTGTCCAATCTTTGCTAATTGTTACAGTTTACAGTAAATAATGTGACAGCTTTGATCACCTGTGCACATACAAATCAGTCATATGTTTCACTCTAATTGTTATTGATATTTTTACACACTTATATTGTTCTCTAACTGGGAATTACATTGTGTCTGCATTCGTTTTTGGAAACATGTAATTCCAAGCTTCTCAAGCTTGTCAGTCCAAATATTTTTTGTTTCGTTCAAATATAAAACAAAGAAAAGCAGGAAAACTCATATTTCTGATTGTTCATCCATGTATTACCCAATATACACTTTGTATATTAACACTACTAAAGAGTATTACACCTCATTGTACATCCCACTTTCACACACAACCTCATTTGGCCATAATTGAAAAATCTACTTAATTTCCCACTATACAAATACATACTTCCCACAGGCACTGCACAGGCAAAGTAATCCAAGAGACATGCATGAGGGGGTCCCCTTAGTGTCCGTCTTGTCAGGCGTCCTTGGCAGAAAAAAGAACCTCTGGTTTTCTTGATATACGATCTGATCATTGCTGCTCCTTCACAGCGACAGACATTATAGAATTCACCTGATAACTGTGTTGTAAGGCAAGTTTTGATTTCATGAATGAACAGATAAAAGCAACCATGCTTTAAAAAGCCTGTTAGGAGTCCACCTGTATTCACAGATTAAGGGTTACACTATGTAACCAAGCAGTCATATTGTCATCTTGTGCAGAAAAAGAACAGGTGTGCCTACTCTAACTGGAATGGTGTTATCTTAAAAAGGGCCAGCTGGCACAGCACTGCTCCACCACTGTCACCACTTGTTTTTGTTTTGTTGTTTAGCCTTGCTTCTGCCAGCTAAGCGAAGGCATTCTCTCCCCGCTTTCATTCCTTCGTTCTTCACAGCCTTTGTGATAATCTATCCCAGGCGGCTGGGCCGAGGGATGAATCTATTGTAGAGGAGGAGGAGAACAAGGAAGAGGAAAAAGAGGTGAAGGAGATGGGTAGCAGCTCTGAGCGAGTCTGTCTACCACTGAAAAAGATGCATTTTTTCAGTCAGAGCGCGTTCTCTATTGACCTCTGCCCCTTATCGATCCTCCCCCTCTTAATGTACTCGATGCATGTGTGTGTGTGTGTGTTTTACGCCGAGGCAGGGAGAAACAGAAGGTAGCAGGTGTTTTGTGTGTGTGTGTACGTGCAGATGCATGTGTCGGCGGCTGATAATCTTCAGTAAGTGCCTTCATAACCATAAAAAACCAGTGGGGAATATTTTTTTTTATCAGAAGCAACTTGCTAAAAAATAAGGGAAGATAGCTGCCTACAGAAAGTACTTCACACTGTGTAATGTGTGTGTGGAGGTGGGGTGAAAAATAAGGGGAAATATGGACAACTGACTTAAGCAGGGTGTGAGAATACACAAGAAGTATTGTCAAGCTGAAGGGAAGGAGGAAAATACCAAGAGGACAAGAAAAGAGGAGAGTATGGAGATAATTTAAAGAGGTAAAAGGCTCATGGGATCGCAGAGCGTTTATCACTCTCACTCTCTTTACTCGCCGCCCCTCTTTCTTCATAAACACTTGACAAATTCACACACATACACACATGAACATCCATATACACCACTCCGCCCTTCATCGGCACAGCTGCAATTTTTTTTTTTTTTATCTCTGGCCTTATTCCACAGCTTATGAATTTTAATAGGCCTCAATCAGAACACCTCAGCAGTGTTTTTCTATCTCCCAAAGTAATGGACTTGAACCACCTGAGAGTTCTTAGACAGCTCTGTATTCGTAGAGCTAAGGAAGTCAGAATGAAATGGGGAGGAGAGGAGGGATGAATGATAAGGACGGACGGGATGTGGATGAATAAGAGAGTGGCGACGGAGGGATGGTGGGAAAAAGAACGTGCCTGCAGAGTGATCACTGATTGCGGGGAACGGTGTCGGAGGGAGACAAATTGAGAGAGAGAGAGAGTGGCCTTGGCTTAGGGATGTTTTCCTACTGGATGTCGACACGTATGTTAGCATGCATGCAATTTCACACACAAACACATACACGTGCATAAAGACACACAAACACACACACACACACACACACACAAACACACACATACACACACACGCACATACACACACACACACACACACACGCACACACTAAATGAGAGTCTGATTGTTTCTAGGTTGCCTTGCTCCTGATCTACCCCCACACCCCACACCCCTTAATTACAATCTGCACTGACAAATGGGCCTGTTTGGTAATGCAAAAGGCACACATACACACACACACACACACACACACACACACACATTGAGAGAGAAGAAGAGAGATGCACTGTTTTTGCTGATTAGGTTTGTCACTGTTACTTTTGGATTGTATAAAATAATGGACATAGCCACCATGACATGGTTTTTGGACTATGGTTTTTAAATTGGCATTGAGATTGGCATTTTAGCCATCTCCATCTTGTTTTTGTCCAGTCAGTGAGTGCAGAATAGATCTAAAAGCCAGAAGGACCCTCAATTATCAGCTAACATTACTCCTAGCTAGCTGGCTGGCTTGGTTAGCAAGGATTATCCTTTAGTCAAAATAAACAGCCAATGTTGGTCCTAAAGTGTCTTTTAGTCGAATGAACCCTAAATAATTTTAATGTATGGCTGAATTTATCCAATGTTTCCTTGTATAATGCGAGTAAATTGACCTGACACCGCAAACTTGAGGTCCGCAGCTAGCTTGCGCTGCTCCTTCACTGGTCAACCTAGTGCAGCAACAGTGGTGCTGCAGAGTGAAGGCCAGATGTAGAATTACTCAATGTGGGAGAAAGATTAGATATGCTTCTAGATCAATGTCATACTTGTTTTATTGAAGGAAATCCATGTTGAACAAAAATGTTACCATAGCAAAGTAATTCATTCATTCATTATCCTTAACCACTTATCCAAACTCGTATCATGGAGGGCTGGAGCCGATCCCAGCTGACATTGGGCGAGAGGCGGGGTTCACCCACAGGGCTGACACATAGAGACAGACAATCACGATCTCATTCACACCTACGGGAAATTTAGAGACACCAATTAAACCTAAGTGCATGTTTTTGGACTGTGGGAGGAAGCCAGAGAGATCTCACACTGACACAGGGAGAACATGCAAACTCCACACAGAACATTTCAGTTTCAAGTTACAATTTAAAACTTATCTCAATTAGAACTTTAGCCAACCAAAATGTTCAGTTTACTTTGATTATCTGAAAAAACACTGTGAAAGTTCAAAGACAAACTCACTATAGTAGCGACCTGTCAATCATAAGGTAGCCTTGCCCTAAAGCAAACCCTGTTTTATCATCCATTTTACTTAATGGAACCATAATTTTCCAAAATGAACATCAAGCCATACCGAATAAGATTTTAAACTAACGATTGAGCTCAAAATCTCATTTGGAAAATGCTTACTGAGGTAATAAATTGAGTTAGAAGTAGGGTCATTTTCTCATAGACTTTGATACAATCTGACATTTTTTATGCAACTAGTAGATTGGCCCCATGCTTGCCATTAGAAAGAATGCAGGTTTAAGGAAGTTACTCATCACTTGGCCAGATGGTTGCTGCCTGCCCTGTATTAAGACACACAACAGCACCTCATACACACACACACTTTATTTCCTCAGCAGATCTAAAACAAAACCGCTCTGCATTTATTTTTTTGGAAATTGTCCCTATTGTACCATCCGCGCCATGATGTGTAGCCATTTGTCGAAATCAATGGAGCCCAGAAATTGGTATTATTCTTTCAATGGTTCATTCTCCCTCACCCCCCCACCCCCTTCTCTGCCTGTCTTTGCTCATGCTTGAATGAGAAAAAGTGATTACCTGAGAAAGAAAAGGGGGTTAGTACGTTAGTGAAAGGTGGCAGTTGTGTGTCTGCCGTCTTTGTGAAAAGACCCGTGTATGGCTGTTGCACCCCTGCACATCTCCTCACTGCCTTATCTTGCCTCCTCTTGTTTTGACTCTAACATAACTACACACACACGCACACACACATCACAGCACAATGAGCCATCGACACAATGAGGTACACTGCACGTGCTCACAGGAAAGACAATCCACACACTACATGTGCCAAAGTTGATAGCCTGAAAACAATGCCTCATCAGCTCTCGCCATAATCACAGCACTTTTAAAGATCTCGGGCTGAAAGACAGGAGGGCCCGCACAATGCATAAACACAGCCATAAGCCAGCTCCATTCACAGGCCATGTAGTTCTACCAACTGTTAAAGCCATTCCCATCTCGACAAAGCAACAATAGAGCGCAACAGAGAGAGACTGAGGGACTCTATTGATATCGAGCGCTGCTGAATGGTCGGCTGACTAGCATTCACTGTCACAGCGGATGGATGGTTTAATTGTGGACTGGTGTGAGAAAAAAGGAGAGGGGAGTGTGTGTTTTTGTGTGTGTTTGTTTCTGTGTGTGTGTGTGAGAACGGGAGGACCCGGGGAGGTGACAGCCGTTATCTCAGGCCTACAGACAGACACTTAGCCCTCCGCCAACCCTCAACCACTCGTCCCTATGGCATGCTCAGAAATGTCACGAGCTGGCACTGTCAGTACTGTGTGTGTTTGTGTGTGTGTGTGGGTTTGTCTGTGTTTGTATGTTGGTGCACCACATCAAACTCCTCTGTGTGTCTGTGTGGGACTGCTTGTACTGTGTGCGTGCATGCAATTTGAGTGTGAGCCGATGTTTCCATGAAAATGATGTCAAATATACGTCTGCTGCTTTGTGGATAGTGTTCTTTTTTTATTATTGTTCACACATACAAACACCAACCCACACTGACAAATAGACATACACAGCAAAGACTGGAACATGAGTGCAAAGTTGTCAGCTTTGGATGCCAAGATCTAAAGCGTTTTAATTAGATTTAAGGTTGTTTCCAAGAAAAAAACTCAAAGATATTCCTCTGTTCACGTTGACAAGTACACTTTACTATTACCACTGTTCAACCAAGGCAGTTCCAGGGCGGGTTCGGAGCTGGTACCTAATTCGGAACCGGTGCCTAATTCGTTACCGGTGCCTTATTTGGAACCGTTGCCTAATTCGGAACTGGTGCCTAATTCGGAACCGGTGCCTTATTTGGAACCGGTGCCTAATCTTGATCCAATTTCTCACTTTTTAGACAGCCTAACCCCCAAAATCCACTGGGCCCGTCTTCGCGTCATCATGAGTAATACGCGGACATTATAGGCAACGTATCAACCTCCACCGGCTCCGTCGTGCTCCGTTTCAGACATGTCCCAGATGCGTCTCGACCCTCGGCCACGTGTGCATAACGTGACTATTCTGTTTTTGGCGCTTCACGCAAGTAGCACGCGTCAAGCTGGACAGAGAGCGGATCATTCTGAAAGGAAGTCAGGCCATGTTTATACATAGCAGGGTATTTGGAGAAACAAATATTTCCCTCCTTCCGTTTTCAAAAAAGAAGTAATTTACATCAACCTGCATAAATACGCCGTCGAGCACCATTATAACAATGCCAAACCTATTATATGGGCAGCAGTGTAGGGAGAAGGATAAAGCCATGCAAGCCAATCAGAATCCTCAGAATCAACAACAACCAATAACACGAGCGACTTCCTGTTCCTTTCAAAACAACTAATATGGCTAGTATATATATAACTAATAGTTCGCCCTGGTCGGATCCAAAATCGGCGTGGCGACGTTGGCAGGCAACGTACATACGTCTTGGATGTGAAAGCTGCAGTAAAAATGCTGACCTCCATGCACTCCTTCACCTCTGCTCCTCAATATAGTATAGCAGTTGTATTTTCAATTTCAAACATCCATGATAGCCAAACAAACTGTAAACATAGGGCGCTCACATGACGTGAAGCATTTTCTGGCGCACAGAATGAACGTGACAACCTAAAACCCCGTTTCTTCCAGTTGACACGACAACACATAACCGGAGTATTCCAAATTCTCCACTTTGCCCGTTGTTTTTAGAAATAATCGTTTTCTGTGATAAAAACTGGGTTTTTGTGTAAATGAGAGGCCAAACCGCATGGAAATATCTGCATTTTCCCTTCGTGTAAACGGCGCCTCAGACAGAAATTGCAGAGTGAATCTGGTCATTTTTCAACATCAATGGCTTTACATGGGCCTTAGATTAATAAGCTACAATTTTCTCATAAACCATACACTTGTATTGTTCGGTAATTATATCCTTTATGTTTTGAATCAATTGCTACAGACATGTGTGACAATATCACAAGTGGTTAAATGTGGTTAAGTGCAGCCAAAGCACACAATTAAATGCTACTTGAGACTAGCAGGTGTTAATCCATCCAATATTAAACAGGGTTAGCTTTTACTATTTCATTTGGAAAAGAAATAGTGAGCATCCTGTGTGAGATGAAATCATTAGATAGTTGTACTATGTTGAATGTTATTCAGAAGTGAGTAAATTAAAGGAAGTTCTATTGATCCCTCCTGGGTGCAGAGGTGAGCATGAGAAGGAGAGGAGGGAGTGGATTATCCAGCCGTGGGTTATACTGAGTTGAACATCTGGTCACAAAGACACAAGAGATAGTTTCTCATCCCTGACAGCCACAGAGAAGCATAAAGAGACAGAGACTGAGAGGAGTCCACAAGACTGAGTGTGTCAAAAAAGATGGCAAATAGCCCAAGGGCCCGGTCGAAGCAACATTTATAACAGCAAACTTTTGTACCAAAATCAATTATTTTTAATGGAATTGCCACAATTTGCTGACAGAGGTAAGATACTCTGTATGCAGCTTACATGAAGAGTTCAACTTTGCTGAACTTTGGCAGACATTTATGCCATTGAAAAACTACAAACTGGCTTAACAGCAATGACCTTTAATGGAGCTGAGAGCAGGTGGTCCAAAATGAATGATATTAGCTGTGTGCCACCATTCAGTTTTATATAACCACCTGCATCAACTTTTCCATGAAAAATACATGGTTTATAATTGTGAAATTGAACTTTATGCTACAAATTCGTCTCTCAAATAAACCAATAAACACTGTTGACAGCTTGATTTTGTTGCTAGATTTAGTGACTTTTCAGACCTTTTAATGAAGAGTGACTCACAACAAATATAGCAACTTTTTCAGGCCATCCAGGAAAAGGAAAGGAAAAGGAGAAAATGTAAAACATACCCATGTATGGCACTGACTCCTCTGAGTAATGGCAGTCCATGGTTCTTTGTGCTCCGGTCAGCAGTGGTTTCAGTGTGGGAAGTCACAAGCTCTGTCTTTTCCAAAGCAGGAGCTCCACAAGATCAAAAGTCGTGTCCTATAGTATTTTCTGGTGAAATTTTGTTTAGAATCCAATTCAGCAAATTGCTGAAATGCTCTTATTTACACATGAATAAAGAATATCAAACAAATTAGTTGAGATTCATTTTATTGAACAGGTTTAATCACAGAACAGCCTTGGGAGTCAGACATAGAAATAAACTGTGCATGCACAGTGAAGTCAAACGTACTCAAATTAGCACATTTCATCATTTACCAACTTTTGGTGACCTTTGGAACTAGTTGCAGCTACGTTTATTGGGAAAGAGTCTGCAAAAACTGCTGTTATTTTAGTGTTCCTTTGGCTTGATAGGCTATTGGCTTATCAGTAGGTTACCAGCTAGTGCTAGCATGGCTAGTGCTAGCATGGCTAGTGCTAGCATGGGTTAGCTTATCAACCACAGCAGCTCAATTGCCACTAAACCCAATAATTAGATTCTATGTCACCAAACTTCAAGCAAGGCGGACTTTGAGAGATTGCGCCAGTAAATTTAGCTGAAGACTAACACTTTCTGGTCTTTTCATGCACAAAGGCTGCTAGTAGTCCCACTAACAGCTGGCAGCTTATTCATGACTTATTAAACAAAACATTTCTAGTCAATTCAAGACCATGGGTAGCCCGAAAACAACACTTTTCTACCAATGTTTAAACATTACTGAAAAATGGACTTACAGGAGAAGGAGGAGTTAAAAATTGAAATCCACAGCTCTGTGTATCTATGTGTGAGTGGGTTATTTTTTGCTTACAAGTAGTGAAGGGACAATGAAGCTTCATGAACCACTAGCTTTATTTTTTGACCCGACTAGATGCAAAGCATGCTGCCTACACAAACAGCAGTTTAAAGCAGATTACCATTTCCTGTGCCCCCAACCCCTTGGTTTAAAAAAAGGCTTTAACAATGGTAATTGAGTGTGTTTTCAGCCCTTTGTTGAACACAGAGCACCATTTAGTGTGCTCTGTAAATGAAGCAAATGGTTCACGAAGCTTCATTCTCCCTTCACCACTTACAAGTCATTCATTAACTGTAAGCTGAAAATCTGTTGCAAAAATCCTTTGATCAAAGATTTGTCAAGATGCAACTTTACTGTAAAGTATTGTTGGAGCTTGAAAATGCTTTAAACAACCTAAACCGCACCAAACACATACCTAACCCTACACTGTAAAAAAAAAAGAAAAAAAAAAAAAGATTGATTGTACGTTTAAGATTGCCATTTTATTCCATATTTTACCATAAAAATGTTTTTCCATCAAAAGAAATGCTGTTCTGCCATATAATTGACAAGAAAATACTTTATTAATTCTGCATGAATGAAAGATTTTACCATTAAATATTACAGTATATTTTTGTTAGAGATATGGTGTTTAGTACACAGCGAGAAAGTATAAATGCAGAAATTACAGTGATGGCTTGTATATTACAGTATATTTTTGTAACAAACATGGTGGAGTAATGTATTTTTTTTAAAACTGTAAAAAACGCTGTTTTGGCTGATATATACATTCACGGTGTTTCATTGTTACTGAAACTGAATTAACCAATTTATCATTTTACGGTCTTTTACTGCCATGCTTTAGCAGTTTTTCACCGTAAAATCTATAGACATTTTTACAGTGTACCTTACACCGTTACCATGCTTAATAAATATAAGTCTGATGGTGTGTTCACACCAAAAGCAACATTTTTTTGCATGTGGCAGTCACGTACAAAGCCAACAAGGAGTGCAATTAATCCAATATACATATTGGAGTAAATTGTGCGTATTTGTGGATGTTCTAATTGTATAAAAAAATTAAATATTTCTATGACACTGTGTCAAGAAATCCTATTAGCAATGTGATTCTTCTGCATAGCATAGCTTTAATAGATCCAAACTTATTCAGAACACAACATTACTGACCAGTGTTTGTAATTCCAAACCAGACTCTATGGAGTTGTATTATGCATTTGTGTTTCCGGACAAAATGACCCCCATGAACCAATCAGGCACACAACTCTGAGTACATATCCTACAAAGCTGTCACCGGGATAGAACTGTCTAGCCATGATCAAAACCACTGAACCAGACAATACACCCTTCTCCAAAAAATATATTTCCTACCAAAATATCCCATTACTCACAATAACTCATTGTGAATAGTGTACACATGCTCACGACAAGACAAAAGGTGTATTTATAAAGATATAATATTCTCACATTATTGTGGATAGTTAATGGGGCTTCGCAGCACAGCAGATGATAGAGCTGTCACTCTCCAGCATGTCTAGACCACCACCCACATCTGTCTGTGATTTTTGTCTTGTGGCCATCTGTTTTGCAATACAACCAAGCAGAACCACAGGAAGCAGGAGCAGATTTCAAGCCAGCTTTTCAGGAACTTCGTCTAAAATGTTCTTCATTATTATTCATTAATATTAGTATAATTACCATACAGCATGATAAGTCCATGTTGGATTTATGCAAAACACGCTGCCTACACAAACAGCAGTTTAAAGCAGATTACCATTTCCTATGCCCCCACAAGATATTGTTTGGACAAAAAAAAACTACTCTAGGCATTTTTCCAGCCTGTTATGTTTTGAGAAATGCAGCGAAACAAGATGACTTAAGTTTATAACTGCAATAGTGTCAGACATTGTTCATCTGTGGTATGCATTTCCAATCCACTGCCATCAAAGAGAGCTGTGCGTAGTGCTGTAATTTTCTACGAGGACTGATAGTAGATGCACTTCATACTCTTTACTTGCGTTTCTCTCTGTAGTGGGTCATAAAGAGTACTCCTCAGCAATTGAACAAGACTCAACACTGCTGTAATCATAAAACTCATTGTTGATGTTGCTGAACAAGGTCAAGCAGTCAAAGAGTAAGAATGTCAGCAGCAGAGAGCAATTTTAACCCTTTGATGCACAACATATTGACACCCCTTCTAATGCACAACACAGGTCAAAAATGACCCACATTAATTCCCCATGTTATTTAACTAAGCTAAATACTTAGCTAAATACTAAATAGCTAAAAACTAGCTAAATACTTAGCCAAGAAGTTAGCTAAGTAGTTAGCTTAGCAAGCTTCTTAGCTATAAAAAAAATGGATGGGTTGTTTTTGACTTGTGTTACATTAGAAGAGTAGTTACACAAAAAGTGATTTTATTCAAAATGAATAACGGGAAACATAAAATTAGGATGTATGATGATCAAAAACAAACTAATTGATGAAAACCTGGAATACTGAATGATTAAATTAATTTATTGCAAAGATATAGAACATAAAAACTCTGTCGAGTCACTTTAGACCAGACTTGGGCATTGGGCGGCCCGCAGGCCACATCCGGCCCGTTGGCTGTCCTTGTCCGGTCCACGTGAGGTTACCCAGAAATCAAAAATCAATACAACCGCAGTGCTTTTATTTTGAAGGCGATTTACGTACATCTGAGTTACCCGAGTTACCTCGGTAACTTGTCAAAAACACGTATTGCTCTTTGCATAAAGTTAATAAATTACTGGTTTACTGCACAACATACATGCTGTATATTGTTTTTGTGGTTTGAAACTATGTTTAGTGGCATTCCTGTTTGAATGATGGTCGAATCTTTAACTGATAGTTCACAAGGTTTATTTAAAATCATATCTCCATGAACATAAAAATAAGACATTCCTTGGTCACCTTGTGAATCCACCGTAAGAGCTACTAGGGAAAACAATAACAAACATTAGCATTAGCACTTGAGCAAACAAGCACTTTTACTATAGTTAAGACAACAAATATAGCCACTAATATATATGACAGAAGAAAATAAACTTTAACTAACCTTGTGCCCCTGTCAGCCAGCCACTATAGAAGCCTTTTTGATACTTTATATTAACTCTATATGAATTACGACGCACGTGTTATTATTTACCGTTCGTTTTTCATTTTACCGTTCCACCTGTTATTTCCTGTCTCTGCCTTTCTAAATTAAAGCACCCGTTTCACACTGGACGGCACATTTTCAAAATAAAAGCATCACAACATTGTAAAACAGAAAATTTACAAAAATTAAAAAAAACCTTGCTGAAGGTCATTTACAGTTGTGTTTAAAATAAATGTAAAAGTGATATAGTGATTGGAGAATTTACCAGTTTTTATTTGATTTACTCCACATTAGCAGTCTTCTCATAACATGTATTCTTATCAGTAGCAGCTCAAAACTAGATAATTTTCTGTATTTTATAAAGCGATTAAATTAATATTGAGCAAAATTTAGTTCAGAGTTTTGGTCCAGCCCCCACAACCTTTGTGGTATTGGTCATGTGGCCCCTTGTGAAAATTAATTGCCCACCCCTGCTTTAGACCCATGTTGTGCATCAAAGGGTTAATGGCAGGTACATGCAGGGCTAAAGTACTATGGAGTAGTATGGAAGAATGGTGGAAAAATCATGTGAGGTCAGACGTGTTTTTTCAGTGGCTTCACAATGGGCTTTACAAACTTCAAATGGACCCATGAGATGTAATGAATTAACCTACAATGCATGCTCGAGAGATTTTTCTATGTCTGCGTGATGTTGTTTGACTCACTGTTGACCCCATACTTGAACCCGCCCCATAGGGAATCTACCACTACTTCAGATGGCCATTCAATTCCTGCTGGCATGTCAGACCTGTTTGTTGTATGTTTTACCAATTGAGTTGACCTCAAAGGTCACTCTAGTTTCTACACACTTTATAGCCACATTCCTGCTGTTTAATTCAGGGTCAGCAGTGTTAAAGCTGGTAATAAATAGTCTTTGAAGAGTTTTCAGCTGAATAAATGTCATATGTATTGACATCATCTGTAGTCTTTTGAATCAGGGTTGTAGTATAGAAATGACGTTAATAATTTACTGTGACTGACACATTTTGATATTTCAATGCCAAAAAAAAAAAGTGTAAATTATTATATCAGAATTCCATTAAGCTACAGCTTAAGCTTCAGTTTATGAGTCCTGTGGTGTGCACTGTAAAAAAATGTTTGTATCAAATTGCATCAGAAATAGGGCGTAAAAAATTAAAAATTGAATATGACAGTAGTGGACGATTTTAATTACCATAAATCAAGGAATAGTAGAAAACTTTTAAAGTGTAGAAAACACACATTAAAGGAGAAATGCCAAAAATATAAAGGTACTATTCAGTCAAAATTACAGTTTTTGATAATATATATATATTTAAATTTACTGTAGAAAACCCACTCACTGTATTTTCTACGGTGAAGTTTTGGCAGCCACAGTATTTTACCGTAAATTAAACAGATTTTTTTTTACAGTGTGTCAATTTGGATACTTTTGTTAGTACACGTCCATATAATGCACTGTGTACACTAGGGATTATCAAGTATCATTGGACTTAAACCAGAAGATAATATTTTTAGCCTGAAGAATGGATCATTGCATCACATTGGTCACTGGTTTTGTTATGTTTTTCACACCATCCCCACTTTTTTGTCATCTTCCAAAATGTACATTATCTGTACAGGATGCTCATTTTGTCCAAGTACGAATACTTATTACTTATAAGTTGGTTGTCAAATATGGTAACCATTGACGGTGATGTCAAATGTTTCACACTCAACTTTACGACCGCTATGAGTCATCTGATGTCAGTGTGAATGTACTCAAATGCACTAAAAAAAGCAAGCCTGGGTACAAAAGTACTGTAATCAGGAGAGAAATGGTACTGTGCATGCTGGAGTTTTCTCGCTTGCTGTGACACTTGAATAGAACAGAGCCTTCATCAATGGTAAATGGACTGCACTTATATAGCATTTTTCTAGACTTTGCCACCACTCAAAGTGCTTTAGTACAACAGACAGTACTCATTCACCCATTCACACACACATTCATACCGGTGGCCTAAGCTACCCGAACAGTGCCACTTGCCACCATCAAGAATTCATTCACACATCGATGAACGCAGCATTGGGAGCAGTTTTAGGTTCAGTAAATTGTATTGAATGCAGGCTAAGGCACTTCCTGGTTTGCCTCACTGCTCAGACCTGGAGGTTGCCGCCTGGTTTTAACAAAGAAACACGAACGTCCTAATGCAATTATTGACGAATCCATTCAATAGTCGTCAAGCTATTTCAACTAAAACCACAGATGTCAACCTCATTTCGCTGCTTGTAGAAAAGCAACAAAATCTCAAACCTAACAACAGATGACCGTTTGTCAGGACCACCCATAACAACAAAATGTCGTCTTACCACCTCTTGTAATATATTGAAAAATGTCAATCAAAGGTAGCCACGCCCCAAATCATACCATTATTTATCTTATGTTTTCTTCTAAATGAGCCATTATTTATACTATTAAGATTTTTTTACTAGCGATTGAGACAATACTGCTGTCCTAAAAAAATTCTGAGGTAATAAATCAAGTGAGAAGTTTTCTCAGTTTGTATTGAAACGAATGGACCAAAATGCTTTTGTAGCTGCCGTCAGCGCCCCCAGCTGGAAATTGTGGTAGAATACAGGTTAAGGCACTTCCTGGTTTGCCTCACTGCTCAGACCCGGAGGTTGCCGCCTGGTTTTAACAAAGAAACATGAATATACTAATGCAATTTCTTGACAATCCATTCAATAGTCGCCAAGCTATTTCAACTAAAACCACAGATGTCAACCTCATTTCACTGCTTGTAGAAAAGCAACAAAATCTCCAACCTAAATGACAGAAGAGACCGTTTTGTAATGTATTGAAAAATGTATGCAGCTGTTTCTCTTCAATGGTATAATATAATGCATTGGAGATAATAGCATACAAGCCTTGCACTTGTTGTTCTTTGTTCTTATGTCTTTTGACAGCATGAGCATCACATACAACACAGATGTTATACACAAATAAATTATAAACACAGTTTCATACACAGAGCTCCAGTACCTATTTGAAAAATGGTTATATTGTGTAAATTAGTAAAATATTCTAAACATTCTATGCATAGCAGGCTCTCCACCCACTTACATACATACACACACACACACACACACACACACACACTCCCCCTGCTTGCCCGCTAACAGTTGCATCTCTCAACACTTTATGCCACAGGCCCCAAACAAGCCATCTGCACTCGTGTCTGCCTCTGCCAGCCTGGCCCCGAGAGATGGACTTTGCGTGTGTGCGTCTGTGAGTACATGTTTGTGTTTGTGTGTGTGTGTGTGTGTGTGTGTGTGGAGGGGGGGCAAGGGTTGCCAGGTGCAGCAGTGATTTAAGGGAAGAATCAGAGGAAAGAGGGATTAGAGTGCATGGATGGTATTGGATATGGAATGACAAGGCTGCATGGGAGATTGGGCAGGGTAAGGAAGTGTTCAAAGGGATGAAGATACAATGAAAACAATGGTGGCAAAAAGAAAGAAAGAAAGAAAGAAGCAAGGAACATAGAGTGTATCAAAACATGTACATTGAACCCTGCCATTAAGTCTACAGTACAATCATGCCAGTGGCTTTATGAGGCTGTACTGTAAACTAAATGCTAACATCAGAATACTAACAGGCTCATAATGACAACACTAACTTGTGATGTTTAAGAGATGTTGACTATGTTCACCCTATTTGTTTAGCATGTAAGGAGTCTGATGATAAACTGTTGATGACACTGGACAAAAAGTTAGGGTTTTAACCATAGACTGTATAAATAATGGACGTAGTGACCGTGACATGACCCATTGGTTTGTGGCCTGCCCGTTTGAGGTATCAAGGTCAGCGTTACACTCGTCGCCATCTTGTTTCCAAAACGGGGAGCAGACCATAATTGGACTGTGAATGAGCAAGAAGGATCTGATCAGTAACTACAGCCTCTCTACACCTCAACCTGACTGAGAGAAGTCGCTGCTAATTCATGTTAGCATTAACCGGAGCATTAACTGGGATGTTCATTTTGGCTAGCAAAAAACAAAAAACAAAATGTTCGTTACTTACCTCAGAAAACTGAACAGCGACTCCTTGGACTGTCTGTTTATCCAACCAAACGCTGAACAAGACATTTTTACTGAATTAAACCTTTAAATAAACTGTCATTAAGTGAAAATACAATGAAAGATCCGTTTTTATATATATAAAGTTACATATTTTTATTGACACGTTGCCATGGATACGCATTGTTCTGCTTCTCTCCTGATGACGGCTCGCCTTGTTAGTGACCTGTCTATCAAAGGTAGCCACGCCCCAAATCATACGATTCTTTATCTTCTATTTTCTTCTAAATGGGGCCATTTTTTTACACTATTAACACCAAATTGTCTTGAAGTAGATTTTTTACTAGCAATTGAGACCATAGTGTTGTCCTGAAAAAATTCTGAGGTAATAAATCAAGTGAGAAGTTTTGTCATTTTGTATTGAAATGAATGGACCGAAATGCTTTTGCAGCCGCCGTCAGCACCCCCTGTTGGTAATTGTGGTAGAATGCAGCTTAAGGCACTTCCTGGTTTGCCTCACTGCTCAGACCCGGAGGTTGCCGCCTGGTTTTAACAAAGAAACATGTATATACTAATGCAATTTCTTGACAATCCATTCAATAGTCGTCAAGCTATTTCAACTAAAACCACAGATGTCAACCTAATTTCGCTGCTAGTAGAAAAGCAATAAAATCTCCAACCTAAACAACAGAATAGACCGTTTGTCAGGACCACCCATAACAACACACAAGCGTTTTTCGGCTCACGGCACCAAAGATCGTTCTAAAAGAAGCACACACATCATGATACATACACAGGGTGGCGGTTGAAAAATAAAGGCTGCCATTTCGGTAAATTTAGGCAACAAAATTCAGTTTGAAGTGCCAGTTGGTTGAATCATGAGTAAAATTAATGTTGTTGTTTTTTCCCCAGACTGATTTTTTTTTTACGTCTTTATGCATGGTAATGCTTGTTTACAGAAATGATTTTCAAATTATATGAACCAGAAAGAGAGAGGTGAAATGAAAACATTGGATAAGGATGGAGAGGAAGAAAAGCACACTACAGTTCAATGCTTCTCCAGTGCTGTCGCCCAATCAAAGAACCCAATATCCCCCACTCAACAGCAGTAATTATCTAAAAGATAATCAGTGGCTTTTTACATGTCAATCAGGACGAAAACACTGCACATACAAACGCATATAAACTTGTAGACACACTCAAACACACATGCACACGCCCACACACAAATCTCATGACTGAACGTTGCTCCCAGCATGTGTCCCGGTATCTGATATGCAAACAGCTCTATCAAAACATGTCATTTGGAGGAGAGAAAGAAAATACATCAAAAGATTTTGACTAGCATCCCTCTTGCCCCTCCCTTTCCCCAAATACTCACACCTGCTTTATGTAGCAGATAAACATCCTTTCCCATCAGTATTTTGTTGTTGTTTTTTTGGATTGTGGCAGCACCTTACAGAAATCTTAATTGCATTTTCTCTAGCAGCGAAATTGTATGTAATTAAAACACCATCATTGTAACTTCTAGAACAGAACAGGTGGCATTATGTCATGTGTGTCAAAGGTTCCCGAGACTACGGCGTACAAATATAGTTATTCATGCATGCATATATAATAACAATGCATTACATACTGAATAGTTTGGGATATTTTTTCCCTTTCTAAATAGAAGATTCATATCATGTCATGTCTGCAGGTTAAGTACAGAGGCAGAACACTGTTAACCTAGCAGAGCATATACCGAAAGCAGGGGGAAATAGCTAACATTTAAAAATCTCACCATTTTAGTTGTTGTGTGACCCCGTGGCTTCACTGTGAGGACAGAACCTCTGTAGTGCTGCATGAAGTCACCGGGGTTAAGCTAGATGGTCTGTAAATACCTCTGCAACCTGGCACACTGCCAGACTGGCTGCTTGTTAATCCACAATGTCTCTTTTTCTATATCTACAGAAGAGGAGTTGTGTGAGCGTCGAGGCTTTTAGAGGCTTTGGAAGGCACCTTTGAGAAAGTAATTTAACTATTAACTGTTTCTGTTAAGTAACTAGTAAAGTAAAATATATTCAACCCTGTAAGACCCAGTGTTGCAGAATTACAACAATTTTGGTTATCCCCAAAAAACATCTTATTTTCTTTTTTTTTGGTTCAACCACATTAACATGATCATTGGGTCCTATTGTTTGTACTCACAATGCGATTGGATCCAACATTTGTATATAAGGCCCGCCCTCAGGTCAAGAAGTCACACAACCTCCAATTTTTTGATCGAGCAACATCCCTTTAATTTACTGGACTCTGCTTGCCAGTTGGTCAGGTTTATCGCAAGGAAATCCAATAAATGTACCAAAAGACCCCTTTATAACTTATTATCACAAGTCTTTACGGCACACCTAGGTACCAATAAGAATAAGCGGGTAATTTGTCAATTTATCTGTTGTTTGCTTTTGAATCCTATCATATGTAGTTACTGACCACTTTAACTCTACAATCACATTTTTCTGTTTTAACATTTCTGTTCATGTATGGATTCATCAACAACAGACCTTGTGTAATTAGCACAGCTTAAGAGGGGCTTGCATGTTTTTGGACAGAGCCAGGCTGTTTCCTCGGTCTCCCTCTGCCTCTAGTCTTTATGCTAAGCTAGGCTAAACACACCTAAATCCAGCTCTGTAAAACCTCCAGAGAAGACGTTGATAGCAATCTGGGTTCACTTATGTAAAAAAGCTCATAAGCCCATGAGTCGTATTCCTTGAATCTGTGGGGGATTATAATGTGCAAGTTCAAAGAGACCGTCTTCCCCCCAGAAATGTCCCCATCAGTAATTTCTGTAAGCATCTTATTACCACCCATATTCATATTTATTGTCCTAGTAAAGAGTGACAACGTCCGTGAGGAGTAGCAGATCGGGGTTGATGGATGGCTCAAACAAAAAAAGATTTTTGACCTAGGAGATTGTAGTTCTTGTCCCGTGGGAAGACAAAGGTCAAGTTAAGTTACTTTAACTTCATACCTAAGTTAATGTAATGTACTTAACTTTTGTCAAGTGAACTGTGATAGTTAGGTTCATCATTTTTGTTAACTTATGTACCAAACTTAAGTCCGAAAAAAAATTCTGAGGTAATAAATCAAGTGAGAAATTTGTCATTTTGTATTAAAATGAATGGACCAAAATGCTTCTGCAGCCGCCGTTAGCACCCCCTGCTGAAATTTTCGGTAGAATGCAGCCTAAGGCACTTCCTGGTTTGCCTCACTGCTCAGACCCGGAGGTTGCCGCCTGGTTTTAACAAAGAAACATGAATATGCTAATGCAATTTCTTGACAATCCATTCAATAGTCGTCAAGCTATTTCAACTAAAACCACAGATGTCAACCTCATTTCACTGATAGTAGAAAAGCAACAACATCTCCAACCTCAACAACAGAATAGACCGTTTGTCAGTACCAACCATAATGACAAATTACGGACTTGTTAATAATGAGAAATTATCAAAATAAGCGTTTCTTGGCTCACGGTACCGCAGAGTGTTATAAAGGTAGCACACACATCATTATACATACATGTACGGGTGGCGGTTGAAAAATAAAAGCTGCCTTTTCAGTGAATTTAGGCAAGAAAATTCAGTTTGAAGTGCCTGTTGGTTGAATCATGAGTAAAATTAATGGGGTTTTTTAACCTGTTTATGCATGGTAATGCTTGTTTACAGAAATTATTTTCATATTATATGAATCTGGGTTCAAACTTAAGTTACACAACAAATGTAATTATGTTCCCAAACCATGATCTTTTCCTAAACCTAACCAAGTGGGTTTGTTGTCGAAGTGTAGCCAAATCACAACTATTCCACAATGTAAGCCACGTTTAAAACTGTAATGTTTTTGTTGGTCACATTAGATGGTTTGTTCGATAATATTCCAGTTTTGAAGTCAATTGAGAACTCAACAGAAGTCAGTCTCATAGCTTAGTCTAATGAGGTAATTCCTAAGACCATTTCAATAGTGGATATAGACTTCAAACATTTGGTGATATTTTTTAGTTTTGTCCGTGTTTGTGTGGATGTAAGTGCATGGGTGTGTTCTTGTGCATATCCCAGGTTTGAGTTTGCATGTGAACATGTGTTAGTGAAGCCCAAGTGGCAGAGCTAAAGAGTGCATCCTGAAGCAGAAAGACAGAGAGAGGGAGGAGAGAAGGAGAAAGAGAGAGAGAGAGAGAGTTTCTGTGTGTGAAAGAACTCTTTCATCTTCACCCCAGAATCCCTGGCGAGGCCTTCCATGCCAATCCATTTCCTGGAGTTGGCTTCAGTCTCACCCAATGGGACAACACACACATACATGCACACGAACTTGGCTCGCTTCGCCCCACTGTGAAAGCTCTGCAATCTTGCCTCTACACACAGACAGACACTCACAGACGCACACACTCGGCCCGTTGGGATGACAGCGAGGAAATGGCAAGCAGCAGCTGGGGGGTCCCTTCGCTCCTCTACAGAAACTGTAGCACCCCAGAGGCATCCCCTGGCCCTATCTTAACACTTTGTGACTGCTTGTGCATTTGTGTGTGTTGAGCTGCGAGTTTGTGTGCTGGCAAATTTGTGTGTGAATGGGAGTGTGTGAAGTTGTCCCCCCTGATCACCACCATGGTACCTGTCGTGCTTGCCTCATGTGTATGAGTGTGTGTGTGTGTGAGGATGTGGGTTTGTGATTGTGTGTGTGGTGACTCCTTTTAAGCTTCCAGGGAGAAAAAAGGAAGAGATAAACAAGGCTAGAGTGGTGAAACAAACCACACAGACCTAAAGGCTGCCCTGCATGCTGGAACTGTTTTAGCCGCGTGTCAAGGAGTTGCATTAGTGTTGCAGCTTTTTGAGTGTGTGTGTTTGTGCGTGTGTGTGTGGTGTCATAATCAAATCCACAGGCATTTTCTTTAAACCTTTGTGTGTGCATTAATGTGTGTTTGTGTGTGTGTTTGTGCATCTGTGTGTTTGTGTGTGATACTAACCGCAGGCGTCCAAGTCTGTTCATTAGCAGGCTTAGCTAGCAGAGGGAAGCATGTAAAGATGACTGCTATTAATTTAGCATCTCACTGGCCTCCCTCGCTCTTGGTCTCTCTCTCTCTCCCTCGCACACACACACTCACATACACACACACGCACACATACACACACAGATGACTGCCAATTCATTAAGTGAACGTTTGGAGCCCCAGACTGTACCAACTGGTAGAAGCTAACTAATCTGCACTGCGCCAGTGGAGAGAGAACGAGCCAGAGAAACAGATAACATTCACCGAGGGGGACATTCAGCCTCTGAAAACAACTATTAACATCAACATTTGGGAAGGCCTCAACTTCAGAAAGATAAACACACACTCACAAGTGCTGGCATTTGGTTGTGAATACAAATCATAAAACATACGAGAAAGCGAAAAGCAGTAGCTAGGTAGCTCTTTGTGCCTTTTTGTCCATTTTCCTAAAGGAGCAAACTTACTTGCTGTTTATTGTCTGTCAGTTTCTTAATCATTGTCATGTTTGCTCTCCCGTGGGAGTCTCTGATTGGATGGACAACGCCAGTGTGAGAGGCTGAGGCACAGGCTGTGTTTGTATGCAAGACCCGTTGAGGCCTGCACTCTTCGGGGCAACACATGCAGATACGAGAGCAGAGCCAGAACAATTTGCTCAAAAGTCAGGAGATGACAGCCACTGGTTGAACAGTGTTCTCTTAAACTGCATATTAGCACTTAATTGATGCTTAATTAATGCTTAATTACCCCCGGGCATTAGCAAATGATGAAATTAGGCTGTTTCTTAAGTCGAGAATAAAGAATGAATGAATAATTTAGGCATGCATCAAAGAAACTTGTTTGACCATCTCCTCACTCATGCAAGTTAATGAAATCTGGGTGGACATATTTGTTGATTAGCAGCTGGTAAAATCATCTGATACCTTTGGCTGCACTAAGAACTGTCTTCATATACCAACAGGGCTGTGACTTCAAACTGATTTGCAAAAAGCCTGTGGTCATTCATGACTGTTTTTAATAATTACACAAGTTGTTGCCTCCATGAAAAAGAAATAATATGACCAGCAGAATTAAAAACTGTGCATCCAAACTACTTGACTACTTAGAGTCAGTCCAATTACATGGAAAACAATCTATTCATTACTATTGGTCACAACACACACATTTGTGCCACTGACCAAACATCACAACAGTGCTGACCTTTAAGGGAATGTAGAGCTTGCTAATGGCCTGTTAGCAAGCTAGCAAGCTTTGAGAGCATTTTTTTCCATCTTTACCAAATGAAATAATAAATTAAAAATACATTCTGAGAACAAAATGCCAGGGACTGTGTAAACAGTACAGTAAAGATAAATTAGAAGGAAGCTTGGAGAGCTATTGTGAATTGCTAATGCTAGCATGTTCCCATCTTGCTAATGTGTGAGCTACGGACCTGTCATGTACAGTCATTTGGTAACAAGCACTGCAATTACATCCAGTGTGCCCAACTCCTCAGTAAGGAAAGTAGCTATTTGCTGTCCTACAAGTAGATACTTGTCGCTAAATGATGTCATCACCTAATTTGCATAATTAGCCATGTGCATGTGATTGTAATGGAAGCTGTAGGAGAGAGGAATAATATTGAGGGAAAGACAAAAAGTAACTGAAAAAAAGGTTGCCGCAGGTTGCCGACCCATGGTCTGGACAGACATTAATGTAAGCTGCAACTTGTCTGGTTGAAGGCATAAAACTGAGAAGCAGTTATTCTAGATTATATTCGAAAACCCCAACAATTAATGTATCTATATGTGGCTAACATATTTTATCTGTGTGATCAAAGCCTGATATAGCATAGGCTTTGTGCACCATAGACCTTCATTATTGTCCATAAACATACACCTAAATTGCAATACCATTCATTATAATAGATGGTACTGCTGACACAAGAAGTATAGTTAATTCCTTCCAGTGTGTACTACACATGCACGCTTCATTGTAATGAAGGAATGTGTCACTAGAATGCAACAGTGTGGCTCTTTAATGTATTCTTAACAGTGTTCAATAGCACTGTATACACCAGGCTGTGGCTACAGAAGCAAAACTTGTTAGTGAGATAAATTCACTGTTGGTTTTGGGACTTAATAATGATAAAAAAGTTACAATAACAGCAGCTTTATCCCTTGGAGTTATAAACACATTAAGAACTCTTCCCGCCTATACTCTGAGAATACAAAGTACTTTTGTCACTGTAGCTGCATTTTTTCTTTAAACTGCTTCATCCCTGTTGACAAAAGGTACATCTTTTCACTTTGTTTTCTGTGAATCTTCCAACGCTGCTGTCATGTACGCTGCTAACCCGTTGCTGCAGTTACAATTATGGGATGTAAATCCCTTAAGAACATTTGAGCATATCCAGTCTTGATCCATAGCAGGGAGCCTGTGTGTATCCATGTGTAAGTCTCCTTCACCATCTCCATAGCTGTGTTAATCATCCTCGCTGCCACTCACTCTCAAGGTCTTAGTGGCCCTCTGTTGAAAGCTGCAATCCGCAATTCAAATAGAAACAGAAAATGGTGTTGCAGCCACATTAAGCAGCTCAGTCAAGCAGTGGTCGTAGACTGAAACAGGGCACTCTGATTTCAGAGGGCTAGGTCATTACTTTGCTAATCCTACAGAAAATTAGTTTATAGGTTAAAATTGATATTCAAGCTACAAAGCATTAACGTTTAGTGGCAGGGCTGACTCATGACGTGGATGTACAGCCACATGAAGGGTGAGAAGATAAAGCAGACGAGTTAAAGCCAAGGCAAAGGTTAGACTTCAATTTGTTCATTTAGTTTTACTTACTGTAGATCCCTCTTCCATAAAACTCTAGAAAGGTAGAGCTGGAGTGGGAAAGTTTTACTTTCAACATGTAATTAAGAACGAGGGCCAGTTCTTACACTTACGCAAACTTTGACAAACTTTTTTATATTAATATTTCATAGTGAGAGTAAGGCAGTTCTTTGCATGACACCTTTTTGATCCTTCTTGGTTTAATCACTGTCTTCTAAAGCAAAGGCAGATCCTTGATTTCTTATCATTACCTCTGCCAAAGAGGTTATGGTTTTGGTGCCATGCCAATGGCCAAATAGCCAGAAACATTTCCCATTGGACCAAAATCCTATCTGTCCAACGGGCCATTATCCAGAACAAAAAAGCCTATTGCTTAGAAGTGCCATTGCTGTCCCTGGTGTGTTTTTGCAGTTAAAATATTAGTCTATTTGGACGTAACATCACCTTAACCGAGTGGTTTTAATTATAAACCTAACCACAGTGCTGTCACATCATAAAACATTTTTTTCAGTAGTAGGATGGCACTCACTGGACTTTTATGTATTTTCAGAATACTGGGTCTTAGGACCAATGGCTTTTGGATGGGATAATTAATTAATTAATTAATTATGGGATGATTGGATGAGGATTGGTAGATTGTAATGTAAATCATTACTCTACAAAGTGGGTCACTTTGCGCCAATGTTATTATACCAGTGCCCCACTTTGTAGAGTAATGATTGACATTACAATCTACCAATCTTCATCCAATCATCCAAAAGGAGCCGCCAGTCAAAGGTCTGGAGAAGGTGGCTATTTGCCGTTTCCATGGTTTCGTTCACCACTATGTAGTGACTTATAAAGTCCATACAAAGTAAAGCATATTTAGATCATAACTCATATACAACAGCTCCCTAACGTACTACTAATTCATTACTAATTAAGCAATAATTGTGAGGTTATTGAGGGAAAACTCTTAGTTAATGGATAATAAGACCATGCAGAATACGGCATTATTAACTACTTAATAATGACTAATTAAGTGCCAATATGTTACTTATTTGCATGCTAATAAGCAACTAATTAATGTTGAATATGTGTTCCCTAATGTAAAGTGTTACCAAACTTGCTACATTTTGGAGTTGATTCAAATCACAGGGTGGATACACAAAATATGTTTAACTTTTCTTAACATTGCAGGATGGGACATTTGGCTTCAGCAGTGGTCTTGATGTATGATAAATCCATAGAAAGCCACCATCATGACTCTCTGTTGCAACTATTGGCTTTCCAAATTTTCAATTTCACTGCGAATAAACACATTTTTAACCTCCTTTTTTGAAGTGCAACCTGATTGAGCGAAACATGACAGGAAGTCAATTTCACACCACATTCATCAGTGGACTTCATAAAAATCAGTTTATTACCATTGAATCCCAAATGAAGACTTCTAACGTAAAGACGACGGTGTCCTCACATGTGTAGCTGCTTCTCACACTCAACTTGCCCTCCTCCACTGAGACACTGTTGATAATTCATTGCCATGGTTATACATACCAAACACTCTCTTCTTTCAGAGTGATAAACCATGAGAGTGTGTAGGAAAGGACGTTTGAATTGCCCACTGATTTTGGTGTGTGTTTTTGTGTGTGCATGAGAGAGATAGAGAGGTAGAAAGAGAAACAGACAGAGAGACAATGGTGAAGGAGAGAGTGTGTGCATGTTGAACATAATTAACTGGATGGTGCTGAGAGTAAGATGAGGGCAGGGCAGCTTTAGAGCTTTGTCAGACCATACTGACCTTGGTAACAAAGGCTTTCTGCCCAAAGTTATTAACAATAATTGGACCTAATTATATGATGTATAAAAAGAGGAGGAAATTGCGGAGGAGCGTTCGATTGAACAGTCATTGCAAAGGCTGGAAAATGGCACAATAACAGGTCAAGTGGAACCACTGCTCCATGTGTTTTTGTGTGTTTGTGTGTTGCTGCGTGTGTTTGGATGTGTGCCTGCGCCATGTGTCCTTATAGCCCGAAAGGCTTTTGACAAGCAAAGCTTCCTGTCACTATTAAAGCTTAGCAGGTCACAAACAAGTGTCCGCTTCTGAAAGGAGGAATAAAAAGATAGAAAACAACATCTGAATATGTTGAATAGGTGTGAATAAGCCGAATAAGTCCGTCATTTGTGGCTCAAACACCGAATCAATTTTATTACAATGTGGATGGAAACACACCTTTGTGAAAACCACACAAAAGGAGAATTTCCTCTCCGATTAAAATTAAATGAATGATTGTCATGTTTTAATATATATAATTATAGGTAGGAAATTATAGGCACAATGTGAGCTGTAGCTTTGTAATTGTATATCACACATCCATTTCATATAATGGATAACATAAGATAAATTAAGATAAGACTTTATTTATTCCACAGTGGGGAATTTCAGTTATTGCAGCAGTTTGGTACAGAAGTTACAAAGATATAGAAAATAAAGTAAATAAGACATTGTATACACGCATAAATAAACATGCATTATATAGATAAGATACAACTTTATTTATCCCACAGTGGGGAAATTCAGTTATTACAGCAGCTTTAGGAACAGAAGTTACAAAGATATAAAAATAAAGTAAATAAGACTATTATATACATGCATAAGTACACATATATTATATAGATAAGATACTAACTGTACATGGCTGCTATTGAGCATTAGTGTTAATGTTGCACATAGGGTTTTTCCAGAGGATAATTTTCTATTGAATGGATATTTCACATTCAGGGAAAATAGATATGAAAATATATGTGTATATATATAGTACGTACACCAGCCACTTTATTAGGTGAAGTGTGTACCTAATGAAATAGCGGTGTGGTCTTCTGCTGCTGTAGTCCACCTGCTTCAAGGTCAGACGTTTTGTGAGTATTGAAAGAAGGTCTTTTGTATACCTTGGTTGTAAGAAGTGGTTATTTGAGTTACTGTTGGCCTTCTATCATCTCCAACCATATATATTGGAAACCATGGATATTTTCTCTTTTTTGGATCATTCTCTATAAACCCTAGAGAAGAAATTGTCCTAGAAAATGTTTAAAGAAAAACACTTGACGACCAGGTAGATTTGAATTACAGCCTTGTGCGGGATTTATTGTAGGTATCAACAACAGATACAGATGCCAAAGGTGATGGACAATTCCAATGATCAGAACAACTCTGAAGAGACAACACCTTGTGTTTCCCTTTTTAGTTTGCAGGTTTGTGCGTCATTATTTCTGTGTAACTAAAGTTCAATGTACTGTAATTTCCTGTTATGTTCCACTTTTGATATAAGAGCACACTTGGGAGGTCAGATTCCTATTCTAATGTTATCGTTTCAACCAGAGCATTGACTTCGGATATGCTAAGCTGACTTGTCTAATGAGTTTTTCCTTTCCCATGAAAACTGAAATACTACCTTTTACCAGATCATGCATTAAACCTCTGAAGTCCAGAAGATTTCAGTTCAAATTTGTCAACTTCCTATGCATTAACCCTATGGAGTTTGGGGCTATTTTGTTGGTTTTTGACTCTTTTTCATTCTGCCTGTATATGCAACTTAAATAATAATCACCATGCCATGCTGGTATCATCTTTTTCAGCACAACCTCACCTCATTATTATTTTGTCATTTTGACTTACTGGATCAACACTTTGAAACACACACACACAAAAAAAACACACACACACAAACACACCAAGAAATTACAAAAAAAACCCATAAAAACACTCAGAACACACACAAAAATCACAGATAAAAACAAAAAAAAATAGCCCAAAATCAAAAAAAAAAAAAAAAGTAAACGAAAAAAAGATTGCATTGAAAATGTTGAAATGCACACTGCAAAATCTGAAAAAAAAAGTAATATCATGTTACACTTGGTCGTGGTGATTTTAACTTTTGCTGAAAAAGAGTTGATACACTAAATTGGACATTGAAACTTGTGGAAATGCCAAAATTTTAGAGAGAAGCTGACAGCAGGGCTCCATGCTGCTTCGTTTTTACGTCGTGAAGAAGTCGTGAAGAAGTCGTGAAGAAGTCGTGAAGAAGTCGTGAAGAAGTCGTGCTCCAGCGCTTTCATGGACTCCAGATGGTTAACTTCTTATACTGCATATACATTTCCAACGGATTTCTACCACAAAATCCCAGTAGATCTGCAGTTTGTGAAATACTCGGAGCAGCCAACAACCATGCCACGTTCAAAGTCACTTACATCACCTTTCTTCCCCGTTCTGACGCTCGCTTTGAACTTCAGCAGCTTGTCTTTATCATGTCTACATGCCTAAATGCATTGAGGTGCTGCCATTTGATTGGCTGATGTAAACGTATGGTATAGAAAACCGTGGAGTGACAGGCTGATATGGGCAGTGCTGCATTATGCCATGCTGGTGCTGAGGAGTTTGACTGCAGTAGGTGTTAATGACCTGCTACACAGCAGCAGCTGCAGTTTGCTACTAAAGAAGCTGCTCAGAGCTTCCACAGTGTCAGGGAAGGGCTGAGAGGTTTCGTCCATTATTACTGATACATTGATTTTATAGAAATATAAATGATAGCTGCATTAACCTTCGAGGCCTCTTTAAAATTACCTTACACTTTACACCTTCAGGTCCCGAAACGGTCCCTCTCATACAAGTGTCATAAAAATGTGATATATACATTATTTTTTTTTCACTTTCACCACATCAAACCTTTAAGCAGCTTCCGACCTAACATAGAAATAAAAATGTTTTTATTTTTTATTTTTTATGTTTTCATGCCCTTTTTGTCATAAGAACTCCTGATTTTCTCCAGGGCAAAAACACAAAATATGCAATATTTTCAAAAAGGTGCAAAGTGGAATATTTGTGTTGAAGTTATTAAAGCCGTGACTAGGTCAGTAATTGATAACTTTTTTTATATCCTATCCTTTTAAGGTAAGAGAACCATTGAAACTGTGTGTGATTTAGCTCTGCTGCCCCTGGTGGTTTGAGGGGGGTCTTCAGACCTAAAACCTATTTTCCATGTATTTTGAAGGGAGAGGCTTAGATTTATCAGGTATTCATGGGAAAAGCATTATATTATGTCAGAATTACAGTGTATCAAAAATATGTGTTTATAATGGGAGTCAATGGGACCAAAACAGGCCTTAAGGGTCAAAGTGTGAGTGTTATGCGTATCACATACACCTTGCAAAAGAGGAATTTTGGATTTTTTAAAATTATAATAAAAAACAAACCCTGGCCAAGTTTCATACAATCAGCCTTGTAGAACCTGGTAATGTAATACATTTCTGATAATGTAATAAAGTGCATTTCCCAAATAATGCAATACACTTTTTACCAATAATGTAATAAAGTATAACATTAATGGGAGGTTATTACATTATCAGGTTAGCCTTCATTTGACAAGTCCTGATAATGTAATAATTCCCCAATATTGTAATAATTTAACAGCAGACCACCCATTACTTGGGTTCAAGTGGTGATACTGTGTAGGCAACTCTAGCTCAAGAGCTCTAGCGCCACCAACAGGTCAAAGTTGAATGTTTATTAACTTTTGACCCATTCATCCGTTTTTCACAAATGAGGTATCCATGACACACGAATGCATTCAACAGCTTCTTGAAATCTAAAGGTGCTTGTTGTTATACTTTATTACATTATTGGTAAAAGGTGTATTACATTATTGGGAAATGCACTTTATTACGTTATCAGGAAGTTATTACATTATCAGGTTTCATTACATTTTCAAAGGACTCAAGTGCAGATTTTTTTTACATTATCGGGAAATTATTACATTATCAGGTTCTACGAGCCTTTAAAGTGACCGATATATTGAAAATCAAAAACATAAAATTAGCTGAATGTACACGTTTGGTCCCTAACTAAAGTGCCTCGATGGTTAAATGACCTCTACCTAGAACGTCCACTGCCTAATCGTATGCAGCATCCATAACAAGACACGAGAGGCCTGTCAAGCTTTCAGGGCTTTGCCTAACTAGTGTTAAAGTGACAACTTTAACCGTGGATTTCCAAGGGGAATGACAAAACAGTGAGCATATGGAACCTGCAAGTCAAATGGTGGTCTAAAGTCTGCTTGGAAGCAGTAAGGATAAGGATTTGCACTCTGGTTTAATTTTTCATGCCCCACTGATTGACACATCTGCATGAATGTATTACAAATTCATATTTTGCTTAACCCTCTGGAGTCCACGAAAGGAGACACAAAAATTACCAAAAAAGACACAAAAAGACACAAAATTACTAGAAAAAAAACACAAAATGACAAAAAAAAGACACAAAATTACTAGAAAAAAAGACACAAAATGACATAAAAAAAAGACACAACAGACACAAAATGACAAAAAAAAAACTCACAACAGGAACAAAATGACAAAAAAAAGACACACAAAAAAAGACACAAAATAACTAAAAAAGACACAACAACAGACACAAAATTACCAAAAAAGACACAAAAAAGACACAAAAAAGACACAAAAAGACATGAAAAGGATTCAAAAATGGACAAAATAGTCCAAGACTCCATAGAGTTAAACTTCACATGATTTGATCAGGACGGCACGATCTAATATCTTGTCATCTTATTTCCTGATAACAAAGCCCAGCAATATAAAGTTACCAACTCAAAAAAAAAAAAAAAAAATACTAAATACTAATAAAAAAACGTGTCACATTATGGAATACTAGCAGGATGACTTTTATTTCGTCTGAGTTGCATGTCCACATATAAAGCCAACACATATATTGAGAATAATGAGGAATGAAAGAACAAGGAGAAAAGGCAAAGCCTGTGCGATGGGGCAGGCACGGTGAAGGTGTGCAGGATTACCTCTGGAATATCAAAGAGTGCCTGCATCAGAAAGGGTTAGGCCTTCCGTCATTAAGCATGCTCTCTTAATGATGAGGCTCTCACTCCTGCACTGATGAGGGAAGGAGAGAGACCAGCGGCCGGCTAATTGGAGTCAATTTCTGCATGACTGAGTGTGTGTGTGCACGTGTATTTATGCGTGTGTGTGTGTGTGTGTGTGAACGTCTGGTTGTTTGTCTGTCTGTAAGAGAGATGGAGTGCGTCTCCATTTCGGCCACTTCGTGCACAGAATGCCTGATTCCACCTCATTTTACTGCATTTTAAAAAACACCCTTTCTGCCTGTCTCCAGTCAGTTGACCTAAGGGGAGAGACAGACACCAAGCTAACAAGATGAATTTAGTCAGGGAAGCAATTGAAGGGCGGACATATTGACAGACACCGAACACAATTGAATCAAATTAGTCCACAGTGTATTTATTTAGTCCAATTAGTTCCAGGACTAATGCCAGAAAAGAAAATTGCCAATAAACAGCTCACCTCCACGGCACCTTACACCATTTTCAGGTGAGCTAAAGGGCAAAGTCAGACATAAAAACATCCCCAGTCTGACAACAAATAATTGACTACACCACTTAAAATACAGATCAAACAACCGTTAAATTCAAAGGTTTTGCAACTTACAAAACACCCCTGATGAGGATAGTGTTTTACACTAATGGTCACACACATACAGGTGGTCATCCGTGGCAGGGGGCTTCATCTTGTTACTCGTTTCCTGCTGCTGCTGCAGTCTTCTAAATCTACATAAAGGTGACTGAACTTGTATTGTTCAACGATAGAAAATAAAAAGCATAGAAATAGAAATATATATATATATAAATATATATAATATATAGAAAATATCCCAGCATGGCATTTTGTCCACAATTCTACTTTCCACAAGATCCAAAATGTGTCAGCATTTATAATTACGACTGGATTTTCTATAATCTGGAATTTGCATTTAACCCTTTTTTGGGTGAAGAATCGTATTTGGTAACTTCAGTGGATATCCAAACTGGGCCCCCATGTCTCTCTGTGAGGTCGTAGAACAACATGGATTGGGGGTAATATTTTGAGAAAAAAAAGTTGCAAATTTACTAGATTAAAGTGGCAAATCTACAAGAAATCTACAAGAAAAGCAATTTTTTTCTTGCAGATTCACCACTTTAAATCTCATAAATCTGCACATTTTTTTCTCCTAGATTTGTCACTTAAATCTCGTAAACTTTTTTCTGTAAATATTACCTCCCTCCCCAGGTCCGTATGTTTTTTACACATTCTGGCAGTATGTAATATCCTCCAATATCCTCTAGGGTGGAAATTTGGAATTTGCAAGCATTTCAATGAGGGTATTAAGGGTTAACAGATTGACACTGACATCACTATATGCAGATGATGTCAAGCTTAATTTATTTGTGATGCAGTGGCAGTGTGTTTATCAGACTGGGAGTGGTTGCTGCATCCATGCACAAAGCTCTGTGATACTTTGGTTACGGTGAAGACGTGTCCATGTGGTGGAAGTGGATCAGAACGGAGAGGGTAGAGGGAGAGCTGCATGAAGAGGACTCACTCTGCTTCTAATTCTGGTATATTGTTGCCTGGGTGTCTAGCTTGGGGCCATTTCCTTGATTCCTCATCAAACTTAATGAAACAAACATTAGCTCATCTTCACATAGCTCCAAAAAATCATCTGTTACATTTTCTCATGTTTTGACTTTGTAATCCTTTTTCTTTGTTCTTCAACAATTCTACAATGTCATTTATCAGACGCTTTTATCCAAATCGACGTACAAGATGAAGTCAAGAGACATAGCAAGAGTAAGTGCCGTGGGTTAAGTTTGAGTCCATTAGGACACTGCTAATTCATGTTAGTATTAACTAGGATGTTCATTTTGGCTAGAAAAAAACAAAACAAAATGTACGTTACTTACCTCAGAAAACTGAGCAGCGACTCCTTGTCCCCCATAGTGTTCTTATAATTACCTGATTGCTGGCTTTACCATCCTGTCCAATTTTAGATTGAATTCGATGGCTTCTACATACCGTATTTCCTCAAATAGTAGCCGGGGCTTCTATTAATAAAAAATCAGTTTGGGACCCGGCTAATAATAGGGGTAGGCTATTATTTGAAGGAGGCTTTTATTAAAAAAAGAAAATCAGAGCAGCTCTGACCGGCACTTTTTAGAGTGTTTTACACAGCGCATTGTAGCCAGTTACCCGGATGTCGGCCATATTGGAAGTACTCGGATGTAAACAAACAATGAACAGCACGCTGAATGTTCATTTTAAGCAGGATTTAAAATGTCTAAACTAATAATAAGCCCAGAAGAACGTGCATAAATGGCTCGACTTTACTGAGAATGACTAGGACAGCGGGAGAAACAACCTACAGTACTAACTCGTGTGGCCAAACTTCAAAATACAGGTGTTGTGTTGAAATCTGTTACCATCAAATGATGTTTCCTGAATGGTGTTCTCCGTAGCATCACCTCCAACTTGGGCTCATGTTAACAACTTAAAGGAGGACTGGTTGGGGTCAGGGGTCAGGTTGGTGCAGGTTAAGGTAAGGGGGACACATATCGACGGGGGAACAGACTTTGACATAACACCGGTAAGACACCCGGCTTATAAAAGAGGCCGGCTTTTATTTACTAAAAATAGTTTTTACAGCCGGTTACTAAATGAGGCTGGTCATTAATAGGGGCCCGGCTTTAAATTGAGGAAATACGGTACTCAACATATCCAAAACACATCCACTAAGGCTCTCAGGTCATCAGAATAAGGGCTCCTGGTTGTTACTTGCTCAGAGTTCAAGATTTATAATGACATCCACTTGTGAATGGTTTCAGTCGGGGTTTTTGTGACGTCAGTGGCTCCATTATTATTATTGTGATTGTGAAGCTTCTTTTTTTGCTGTTCCATAATAGTATACAGGATTCAACAAGGGGGAAAAAAAACTATTTCCTTTCATGTCCTATGCCTGCTTCTGTTCTTTTGTGAAGAAACATTTTGAAAAATAAAAAAATATGGCTCTAGAGAAGATAGGCCCAGTTGTCATTTAGTTAAGGTGACATTGCATGATTGCCTGGTTTGGAAGACCAGATGAGAAAAAAATCAGAAATGGGAGAAAAATATGAAAGACACAGTATTGATATTAATATAAAACCAGATGGGAAATGTAGAGATTGAAAGCAGGGTTGCCTCCCTTCTTCCATCCAGCTGCCCTGAGACCGGACTCCAAAATTGTCCACGATAACCAAGAATAATGTATTTTTTATAAGGGCAGATTACCAAAAAGGTGGGACTTCTGCTTAAATTAGATATATTTTCAGCAATAGAAATTCTGTGTGTTCTGATTTTCATTTGATACAGGTCAATGAGAGAGGAAAATTATTTATTAGAGGTTCTTTCGGGGCACTTATATAGGGGCAATGAGGACAGGAGATCCACTTATACAGTAGTTGACTGTTGAAAGGAAAACAGCTTGAGGAAATGTGCCGGAAAAAAATCCCAGACTGCAGTCTACCTTGAATGTGAAAGATCCTTTAAGTTCCCAGATGATCAAACCCTGCATTCATGTCATGAACACCCTCTGAAAGTGTTGACAGCTAGTTCAGTCTGAATGTGATACTTGAATTTGATATTAGCATCGGAACAGGAAATTGTGTTTCAGCATCAACAAAAGTGCAACAAAAGTCAGAAAGAAAGACACGGTGATGCTGCTAGGCACATGGAAACACAATTATCCATGAAATGTGATGTTTATTCACATGAGTTTGAAATCAGACTTAACCCTCTAGAGTCTCCAAAAGTGCCAAAGCTTGACTTCTTCATGACATCCAGACTAGAAAACAAAGCAGCGTGGAGCCCTACCGTAAATTTACCTCTAAAGTTCTGGCTGTAAACTCCATGAGGCCAGTTTCAGTTTGATGATGATATACCAAGTCAAACTGGAGACAAGCTCAAAATATTTAGTATAAAATGATAGAACTGGATGTATATGTTATATTTGCAACTTTTGTTCACATTTGCAACATTTCAAATTCTTTATTGAGCATGATAGTGTTTTGAAAGTAAAAAAAAGAGATTCAAAATCACATTTTATGTTGGACTAAAGGACTAAAAAAGACACAAAATGACAAAAAAAGACACAACAACAGACACAAAATGACCAAACAAGACACAAAATGACTAAAAAAAGACACAAAATGACAAAAAAAGACCCAAAAACAGACACAAAATGACCAAACAAGACACAAAAAGAGATGAAAGACACTAATGACAAGAAAATGTACAAAATAACAAAAAAAACATATATATAGTGACCAAAAACGACACAAAATGACTGAAAAGACGCAAAATGAGACGACAGAATGACAAAAAAAGACAAAATAACTAAAAAAGACACAACAACAGACACAAAATGACCAAACAAGACACAAAAAAGACACAGAAAGACACAAATGACCAAAAAAGACACAAAATTACCAAAAAGACACAAAATGACTAAAAAAGACACAACAACAGACACAAAAAAGACACAGAAAGCCACAAATGACCAAAAAGACACAAAATGACCAAAAAAAGACACAAAATGACAAAAAAAAGACACAAAATGACAAAAAAACATACAAAATGACCAAAAAGACACAAAATGAGACAACAGAATGACAAAAAGACACAAAATAACTATAATAGACACAACAGATACAAAATAACTATAATAGACACAACAACAGATACAAAATGACCAAACGAGACAGAAAAAAGACAGAAAGACACAAATGACCAAAAATGACTTACAAAGACACGAAAAGACATGAAAAGGATTCAAAAATGGACAAAAAAGCCCAAGACTCCATAGAGTTAATGAGGATAACAAACAACTGCAAGGAATAGGTCAGTTTAATTGATAATGCATCTCCAATGGGGCTTTGTGTTGGAAAACCCAGCACCAGATGCTGACTGTGCTCTCAAATCCTGCATTAAAAAACCAGAGAGTTGGCCCAGGTTTGTTTATTTTGAAACCCATCAGGACAACCCTGTCTCTATCTCTGTGTCTGAGGAAGCATGTCTACCTGCTGTCAATCACACAGGCACAACTCAGCCCTATTACTGCCTACAAAATGCAGAGAGAAGCAAACATATCCATAGAATAGGTGACACGAAATAAACACCAAACAAGAGAGCGGGTTATTTATTTCCCACTATGCGACTGGTAATTAAAAGCCAAAATCAACTCCATGAGTCAACCAGTGTAACTAAGCTAAAGGTCTGCAATTATAGTGACTAATCAGTTTGTGACAAAATACTGGCTGAAGTAGTTTTTCTCTGCTGGTATCAGTAACAACTAGACCGGGTTGTATCTTCTATAAAAGCTTGCATTTATCACATTTGCATAGTTAAACTGAAACTTGCTTAATCAAAGCTTGATAATAATCTATGCAAACTATATGTGGCTGTGCTTTTAATGGATGTTTGTGTTTACAACATAAGGCTTTGAATTTGTGTGGTTAAACCAATGTTTATGGGATGATGATTATCTCCAGTATAGAATTGCATCCGAGCAGCCACTTTTTCTTTAATGCAATGTTTGTATGTGTTGCTGTCATTGCTAATGGCCAGTCTTCCTCCTCCTAATGGACTTTGATCATTCAAAGATATGAAAGGAAAAACTATCATGGATATTTTTAACAGCTCATCTTACAACTGCTGTTGTACATTTCTTGTTTTTTGTTTACTACATTATTGGTTGTACTGTTTTTTTGCTGGAGAGTGTGACCCATCAGAATTTCACCAGGGCCACATATAGGAGCGTCCGCTTAACCAGATATGATGAAACTGCAATTTTAAATATGTTTACAGTGCAGTAACTTAACATATTTCATGCTCAAATGCATGTATAACAGTATAAATAGGAATACAAAAGGTTTGAAGCAAATAAAAAATAACCACTTACTGTGATTTTTTTTTTTCAGTGCAAGAACAGCAGACCAACATTAATTGCAACAAGTAATTTTGTGCATTTTTACACTGCACTTTTAAGATTTAATGCTCAAATGCATGTAGTTGTACTGAGGGCCACTTCAAATGAGGGCGCGGGCCGTCTGCGGCCCCCGGGCCTCCAGTTGCCCATCCCTGCTATATGTTATGTTGCTGCAACAATGCAAGATGAACTAGAATTACCGCCTCATGGTTTTTATGTCTCCGCCAAAGTTTCAGTTTACACCCATGTCTGTCCAGACTCAGAGTGAAGAACTGAAAAAAGGCTATTTATTGTAATTTTTCACGATATTCATGCATATGATTCTTGTGAATAATTTCCAGTGAGAAACATCCCGTAAGTAACCAAATAACCAAATTTCTGCACCTTGCTATCAAAGCTAGCTAGCTAATAACTCAGCTTCACCCTTTTGTCCATATATAGTCACTTCTGGCTCCAAATAACCAAATTTCTGCACCTTGCTATCCAAGCTAGCTAGCTAATAACTCAGCTTCACCCTTTTGTCCATATATGGTCACTTCTGGCTCCAAATAACCAAATTTCTGCACCTTGCTATCCAAGCTAGCTAGCTAATAACTCAGCTTCACCCTTTTGTCCATATATGGTCGCTTCTGGCTCCAAATAACCAAATTTCTGCACCTTGCTATCCAAGCTAGCTAGCTAATAACTCAGCTTCACCCTTTTGTCCATATATGGTCGCTTCTGGCTCCAAATAACCAAATTTCTGCACCTTGCTATCCAAGCTAGCTAGCTAATAACTCAGCTTCTCCCTTTTGTCCATATATGGTCACAAATGGCTCCAAATAACCAAATTTCTGCACCTTGCTATCCAAGCTAGCTAGCTAATAACTCAGCTTCACCCTTTTGTCCATATGGTCACTTCTGGCTCCAAATAACCAAATTTCTGCACCTTGCTATCCAAGCTAGCTAGCTAATAACTCAGCTTCACCCTTTTGTCCATATATGGTCACTTCTGGCTCCAAATAACCAAATTTCTACACCTTGCTATCCAAGCTAGCTAGCTAATAACTCAGCTTCACCCTTTTGTCCATATATGGTCACTTCTGGCTCCAAATAACCAAATTTCTGCACCTTGCTATCCAAGCTAGCTAGCTAATAACTCAGCTTCACCATTTTGTCCATATATGGTCACTTCTGGCTCCAAATAACCAATATGGTGATGATCAAAAACCAAAGAGGTGTCATCCAAAGTGCTGTACTTGAGTTTCAAAACAGTAAGACATAAACCAATGGGTGAGGTCATGGTGACTACATTCACATCCATGGTTGCAAACACATAGTTTACTGATGATTTTGCCTGCCAGTTTGACATGTGAAGCTGTATTGCCTTCCAGCTAATTTCACTCACTTGCCAAACTCTGTGCAGAAGATACAGTAAAGGAATGTTTATGAATTATTTCGCTAATTCTTGCACAGTTCAATATACAATCTAAAATTAATTACTCTTTTTCCCCTCAAAAGACAAAAAAAGTCCAGTATAGTTTCCAAAGTTTAAAACAACAATTATTTTTACTGAGTCAAACTGTTGAGGCACAGTTTCCAATTATGAGTGGAGAACTTTCCCTGACTTCATGTTTAATGGAACATGTTCTTTGTAGTTTTTTAACCTGTTACTTTATATCTGTTGCCTTGCTTTGAGACACTGCTTGGTTAAAAGTAAATAACGTTGCAAAGCTTCTGTATAAATGTGTTACTGAAACCATTTGTTAAAAGAAAAGGCACATTTTTACTTAGATACTGTTGGTGTGGAAGTATGAGACAGCTGTTTTTGGAGAGCTGGCTGGACATTTTAATGAAACTGAAGAAAATAATTGCTTGTGCTTGTGATGGTGGTGGTGCTTGATAAGCAGGGAGAGCTTTCACTTACTTCTCTCACTTTATCAAATTAATTACATTCTATTTTATGGTGATATTTATTCCAAAGTGAGGCGTTTGAGCATCTGAAAAACACTGGCACACACTCCAAAGTCTTTCACACACTTGGAGTATGTACATTCTGAATGATGAAGAGGTAGTGTTTTTTTTGTCCAAAATTTTATTTCATCTTGGGGAATACTGGCAGAAAATGTGAAATCATACAATATAATTCGGCAGCCAATAATGTAACTGAAACCTCATTTATTCAAAAACTCTGCAGATTTTTATTTGAACCAAATATAACTGATAAGTGCACCTTCAGCCAGAGACGAGGAACTAATCACTGTTTGCTTGGAGTCAAAACCTGCCTATATGAGGTCTTGTGAACCACCGAACAAGAATCTGGACATCACATTTTGTCTGTCTTGTTTTTTATGAACTCCCAGGGGTGATGACAAAGCAGTTCATGTACCACTGTGCTGCAGAATAATTGGGCTACAGTTGGGCAACACCTGTCACTCACCTCTGCACCTGAGCAAGGTTTGTGTCACATATTTGGCTTATGTCAAGAGATGAGTTTCACCCCAGTCTAAATTGCACGACTTTCCTTTTACTTGCAGAAAAACACAATACAGTTTTCTCCTCTAATATTAATGTACTTTAAAATTAATTTCAGCTTGTTCCCACAAACTGAATACCTGAGGAGCTGACTGGATTTTGACAAGAACATACAGGGTGTTCCTGACAAAATGAAAAATTGAATAAAACTTCATTTTACATTTTAATGAGCCAATATTGCAATGACAAGAAAAGGATGGTTGAGCTTTATTTACTTTCATGCAGTGACAGCAATCCTCACATAAGTGTACTCAGAAGGCGAAAGGGTGAAAAGACTGATGTTGTCAATACTGTCATTTGGTACAATTTCTATGTTTCTGGGTACTAAAAATTGTTTGTCATACCACTTCAGTTCCAGCAGCCGGCAGGGCCGTATCCAGGCGGTAACTTTAACTCATTGGAGTCTCTATTTTATCCATTTTTGAATCCTTTTCATGTCTTTTCGTGTCTTTTTTGTGTCTTTTTTTAGTTATTTTGTATCTTTTTTGGTCATTTTGTGTCTGTTTTTGTGTGTTTTTTTGGTCATTTTGTGTCTTTTTTTGTCATTGTGTCTTTTTTGTCATTTTGTCTCTTTTTTTTTATCATTTTGTGTCTTCTGTGTCTTTTTTGGTCATTTTGTGTCCTTTTTCTCGTCATTTTGTGTCTTTTCTGGTCATTTTTGTGTCTTTTTTTGACGTCATGAAGAAGTTGTGCTCCGTCGCTTTCGTGGACTCCAGAAGGTTAACTATTAGAGGTCAGTGCTAACCTCAACCCGACTTCCCTCAGTCAGGTTGCCAGTAGAGAAAGTGGAGAAATATGGGCTGCTCCAAGTTTTCAGAAACAAGATGGCGATGACTGACACACTGAACTTGATGCTTCAAACGGGCCACAAACCAACGGATGACGTCACGGTGACTACGTCCATTATTCATACAGTCTATGCTTTGAACGTGGCATGGTGTTCGATGCCAGACGGGCTGGTCTGAGTACTTCACAAACTGCAGATCTACTGGGATTTCTTCTCTAGGGTTTACAGAGAACAGTCTGAAAAAGAGAAAATATCCAGTGAGCCTTGATGCCTTGTTGATGCCAGAGGTCAGAGGAGAATGGACAGACTGGTGGGAGATGACAGAAGAGCAACAGTTATTGAAATAACCACTTTTTACAACCAAGGTCTGTAGAAGAGCATTTCTGAATGCACAACACATTTTGTGAATTTCTCAGTGGATTGAGCAAATTTATATTTTAACAGTACACTGTTTAGCTCCCCTGCTTTATAATAAAAAAGACATGGAAATATAATTTCTTACTTAAACAGTTACAATCATTCCCTGGCTGCTATACAATGCTGCAAGGCTCCAATATTTTTGTAAGCCAACCACAAAGTTACCACCGTCTGGGTTGCTGTGACAGAAAGCCAATGGGATTTATCCAATGGCTTTTGTGTTATTGGAGAAAATAAGTGTTGTGGCAAATAAAAGCCTATGATACTTACATTTTCTCAGGAAAATAAAGTTCACAAATGTACACCAGTTTTATGGTGTTTAAAGCGTAAATGTAATCACCAAGCAAAAAGCTTACATTAAGCTATTAACAGTCTACATTAAGGGTCGCATCATTCCAACGTCACCACCAATAAGATGACTAAGACTTTTAATGTCCCCAACAACCACTGTAGTCTCATTTAGACACTTTTTCTCTGACTTCATATCTTGAACTTAAACTCCAGATAGATAGATAGATAGATAGATAGATAGATAGATAGATAGATAGATAGATAGATAGATAGATAGATAGATAGATAGATAGATAGATAGATTTTTAGATATTTTGTGGCCCCCACCTTGATATGAAAGTTTAATGTGAGTTTTATATGAATGGCACTTTACCGTGTTGTGTGGAAGGTCCCTTTAATTACTTTTTTAGGTAATTTGTGTCTTTTTAAAATAAATTTGTGTCTTTTTTGGTAATTTTGTGTATTTTTGGTAACTGTGTATTTTTTAGTAATGTGTCTTTTTGGTAATTTTTTGTCTTTTTTTTTTGTAATTTTGTTTATTTTTTGGGTCATTTTGTTTCTTTTAAGTTATTCTGTGTCTTTTTTTTTTTGGTAATTTGTGTCTTTTTCCATCGTTTTGTGTCTTTTTTGGTCATTTTGTGTATTTTTGGGTCATTTTGTGTCTTTTTTTGATCATTTTCATACTGCCTCCAGCAGTCCCCAGGTAATTTGAGTTTGAGACCCCTGTCTTAAATAAAAGCCACAGCTTGCCTGGAGCAAGGATCACAGTGCAAATTTGAACTATATCGATATATGGTCTAATTCCATATCACATTTAAAAATACATCGATGCATTTTTTATATTGATATATCGCCCAGCCCTACCTCAGACATTTAACTAAAAACCCATTAGAAAACAAAATGACTTATGCTACCTCATTTCCAGGTTTTTTGGACTCATTATATGTCCTCTTTAAATCTGTACATGTCCCACTGTTACATACGCTCTTATGTGTGTCTGTTTAACATTTAATGGCATTTCATTTTATTGTATACATAACCAAGCAATAAAGAAAATGTCAATCCCAAGTAGATCGTGCGGCTGGTTGCACAGAGGAGGTGAAAACCAAATGAGAACAGAGTACTTTCAATTGCATAATGTGTCTCTTAGAAAATCAAAGTTTCATAATAAAACCAGCAAGGGTAAAAAATCTCAGAAAACATCTCAGAATAGAAGCTATAAGCTCCGTATAGCTGTGTGTGAAGCCGAGCTGCAGACAGAGAAGGAGCGGTGTTGCCAGTGATTGCTGATTGTCTGTGTACTCAGGGGGATTGCAGATATTGCAGGTTTTTATACATATCAGCTCAGTGTCGCCTCTGTTGTTATTTTGTAGGCCTGATGGATGGTTGTTTGCAGCGGCCATTTTTTAGCCTTGGCTTTCACTCTAAAAGCAGCATTTGTGTGTGAAAGTGCGTGTGTAAGACTGTGTGTGTGTGTGTGTGTGTGTGTGTGTGTGTGTGTGTGTGCCTGTTGTGTGCCAGTGTGTGTTAAAAGCTGAACGACAGTCCCCATGATTGATGCTACATGTAAAACTAAAACTGGCCCCGCCTGAACACTGTAATACATTACACTTGATGACAACAACGTGTCCTGAGATGACAGCAGGACGCGCCCCAATACCAATAAATCCATATTTCCCCTTGTACCCTGCTCGTTTACTCTCTTTTTCTTCTCCTGCCGGAGAGGCATCATCGCCAAGTCACACAAGAGCAGGTTTTATCCTGCTTTACAGAAGAACAGAGCAATTTTCGAGAGTGAAGAGAAAATGAGAGAGAAATATAGAGAATATAAAGAGAGAAAGGGAGGCTGAGAATGAAAGAGAAAAAGCTGACGGTATATGACTAACCAGGGCTCACGGAAACCAGTGCTTGTTCGATTTTTCACTTCAACTGTCAGTATTATTTACAAAAAACCTGTCCACGCTGAAAAGGATGCAGCAAATAACAGCTTTTTCCGACATAGTTTTGTTCCTTTTAAATCGGGGTCAATGGAAGGGCAGCCATATAAGATAAACACAAATACTGTGCTGATGTAACATTTTGGCAACACAAACACAACAGATAATACTGTTCCACTCTCAACTGGCAAAGCCATTGTATGGTCAAATGTAGAGTGGATGCAAGAGTTCAAACTGAGGATGTACGTGTCAGCCAAAGCCATGCCGTTTAAGATCGCTTATTCGTGACTAAACACACAAGTTTGGTCTCACACACTGGTTTTTATGGCTTTCGCTTGTGTCAGTATGCAAAAGGAATAGTGTTTTACCTGCACTCACTGTGTGCACAGCATTCTTTATCTGCCTTTCTCTTTCATCCAGCGGCTCATTTTAACTGACAGCCCACTGAGTGTCATTTGATGGCAAGCTTTATTCTGTCTAACTTCTTGCTGGGTTGCTCTTTTGTGCGCTAGAACTGTCAAAATTATATTGTGAGCATTGTACCTCCAGCCTACCCTAAAATCATATTCACACAGCGCTTTATCTTCGGTTAGGTCTGCTTGAGTAGGCAAGGGCCCTGAGCAGAATACATTAAAGTACCGAGCTTCATGTTTTTTCACTATGCACGGAGAACAACTCAAACTCTTTGGACTTACTTTGAACTTGTGGATGTGAACTGTTAAGGGACATGACTGGGGCACATTTTCACAAAAGTTTTATTGCGATTTGGACGGAGACTCACGCCGAGCAGAGCCAAAGTTATAATGACTTTACAACAACACTTAACCAGCGTGCAAGTCTGCAGATGCACTAGCAAATGGCTGTCTGTGAACATGCTAAAAAGGTTTCCTACACAAACACACATCAAAGCTTTCATATCTACATGCGCGGAGACATGCAGGAACACACAGGTAAATGCAAAAAGCAAACCATGAAAGCCCCCACAAACAAACTCCGACACATCCAAATGACATCTTAAATATGCATACATGCACATGTTAGAGGGAAGATTCCTTTTGCACGCGGAAACACACAAACACACTTAGACACATGCAGTGATCTGTTGTCCTTGTTGTTGTTTTTCTGCCTTGCCTTTCATGTTCAAAGCTTAGTGTGTGATTCCTGCATCTCCGCTGAGGATAGAGGGAGAGAGCATAATCTGTGTGACGGGGTGGAGGTGAAGAAAGAGAAAAAGAGGTGGCAGAACGAATGAAAGGCAAGGGAGAATGTATAATTGAGCAACCTTGGCGATCTCACATCCTCATAACACGATTAGGACTAACCTGGCATCTAAATATGGAAAAAGGATATGTTCCTGTAGGTTACCATTGCCACAGGCCTCCATATTTAACATGATAATATTTCATAATATTTGCTTGATTGCTTATTCCCCGTAGGTGGATGCAAACGGGGTGTTTCTGCCGCTGCTCAGTCTTTCAGAAACATCTCTGAGGCCACATCTACACTGAAAAAAGTATAACCTTGCTCAAAATATTAAAAAAAAATAATGTCCAGATATCACATCTAAAATATTTGACTTAATAGAATCTAAAGTGAGTAACTTCTTATGACCTGATTATTTTATGTTGATGTAAACAATAACACTGCACTTGACTCAACCTTAATTATTTGCCTTGATCCAAATGATTTTTATTAACATTTTAGTTATTGAACCAAACTAATACATTTAAATTGAACCAACCTAATGTACTCACTTTTAACTGAATTAATGTTTGCATTGACACCAGTTAATTTATGCCAAAACTATATTTTTCACATTTTATCTGACTGAACTAATTTTTGTTTCCCACCTTATAAACTCTAAAAAAAAAAGACACTTAGCCAACAGATTACATTAAATGTTGTTGCCATCATATCACCAGTATAACTGCCATCATCTTGCCAACCATCCTACCAACTGATCTTCTTTTTTTAACCTCTTAAGTGTCCTTGTTCTATTCTGTGTTTTTTTCTATTGTTGTTTTATTTATTCTACCTCAGTATTTTATTCTATTGTATTTTATTGTACTTGAATGCAAATGAATTAAAGACTGCTGTGACAACCGAATTTCCCTTCGGGGATGAATAAAGTAATCAATCAATCAATCAATCAATCAATCAATCAATCAATCAATCAATCAATCAATCAATCAATCAATCTATCTATCTATCTATCTATCTATCTATCTAGCTGGAGGCAGTATGAAAATGATCAAAAAAAGACACAAAATGACCCAAAAATACACAAAATGACCAAAAAAGACACAAAACGACGGAAAAAGACACAAATGACCCAAAAAAAGACACAGAATAATTTAAAAGAAACAAAATGACCCAAAAATACACAAAATTACCAAAAAAGACACTAATTTATTTTAAAAAGACACAAATTACCTTAAAAAGTAATTAAAGGGACCTTCCACACAACACGGTAAAGTGCCATTCATATCAAACTCACATTAAACTTTCATATCAAGGTGGGGGCCACAAAATATCTAAAAATCTCTCAATCTATCTATCTATCTATCTATCTATCTATCTGTCTGTCTGTCTGTCTGTCTGTCTGTCTGTCTGTCTGTCTGTCTATCTATCTATCTATCTATCTATCTATCTATCTATCTATCTATCTATCTATCTATCTATCTAAAGAAGACCTTTATCCACGACTAACAACGTGACAGAAAAATGCCCCAGCGGTGAAATGTTGGCGCCGTTTGGTTGCCAACGGTCACCTCAGATTGTCGCCATCAACACGACCATCGGCAGAGATGATGGGTCAGTAGAGCCTGTGTGTGTTTGTGTGACCATAATAAACAGAGTCAGCGTGAAGTAGAAATGATGCCCGGCAGATATTAACAGCAAATAGGCTCCAGATTCGTCTCTTCGTCCCTGCAATCACACACATGCACGCACACACACACACACACACACAGGCGCTCGCTGCACCTCTGGCGCCAGGCCAAACTCAGCAGCGAAGGGCTAGAGTGACAGAAGCAGCAGTTGGCAGAATATCAGCAAATGGCAGTGTGTGTATGGGAGGACATTAGTGCGTGTGTGCATGCGTGCATGGTCACATACATGTGTATATGTGTGTGTTGACAGAGACAGCTGGGCTTTAAACAGGAGCAGGCTGTTGGATAAATCAATGAGGCAGTGGGGTGGCCACCACCTCCCCTGTTACTCAGCAGAAAGGACCCCTATTCATGTGCTCAGGACACATCTCAGTGTGTGTGGGTGTTGGTGAATATCTGCCTGCTGAGTATTTGCCAGCTAGTGTTTATGGATCCTGCTGTGGACCCCAGTGTAGCCCACTTTATAGTGATCAGAACACACTCTTTCTCATCAAACTTTTCTTTGTCTGATCAACAAAGTAGTTGTTTTGGTCTTCATCCATTCCTTCTATTAATGTCGCCCCTGTGTGTGTGTGTGTGTGTGTGTGTGTGTGTGTGGTCACAATAAATGTTTCCTTTATTTCCTTTGTCTGATCCATCTCAGCCCCAATAAGCTTACTAAGTCCTAAAAGCAGATAGATGAAATAGATTTCATATCAACCAAAAAGGTTTACGTGTGAAAAAAGTTGACAAAGATGAAAACAAAGACATTTTCACTAAAATTTTAGTTAGTTTTAGTTAGTTTTGGAACCACAAAATACAGTTTCAGTTAGTTATCGTTTATTTTTTTTAAAACTCTTCAATTCTTTCTTCAGTCTTTGTTATTTTGTTTCTGCGCGTTGCCATGCTTTTATTTTGGCAGTATTGGGTCATGCCTAGTACTACAACATGTGTGTGTGTGTGTGTGTGTAATGACAATTATTGTGTTCAGGAGCCAGAACCAGAAATGAATACCAAATCTAAAAAGATCCTCAGGTCTCTTTAAAACGGAATGGCCACTGTCCAATCCTACTGTATCATAACTAAAAAATATGTATCTCCCCTCTTAAAAATGATAAGAAGGACAGTAACACAACAACCAAAAACCTTTTTAGTTTTATTTAACAGTGCTTCAACCAAAAAAGTTGCAAATATCATTAAGAAGAGGGTGGGAGGAATGGGACAAGGTGATGTTGCCAAATAATTGAAATTAGTAAATCAAAAAAAGACCTGAGTAAACTAGTATGCAACAAAACAAACTCCTTAAAAATACCTTACTGACTTATCTAGAAATATTGTTTAGCAATTGGTTTGTATTAAGGGATTCCTTTCCTATGATGCCAATATTTTCCCGGTACCTTTAAGACTTTAAGAGTGCCTTTCAGACTCTGAAAGAAAAATGTCAGCACGACCGGTCAGCAAGCCCTCAGAAAGCTAGTCTGTATCTCTTCTGGAAATTGCAAAGGTTATTGGGTAGAATGGATCCCATTTTCATTTTAAAAGAATGATTTCAAAATGGTTGTGATGGTAAAAATAAGTTATTCACCATCAACATGGTCTCACAGGAATCCGTGAAATAGCCACGGATTTGCTTAACTCAAAATCCGTGGAATAGCCACAGAATCACTGACACGGATTTAGCTACAATGCAAGTTAATGACAGTCATATCCCGTGGCTATTCCAACATACAAAGTGATTATGTAGATTCACTGAGTAGATATTCAGGCGCCATGTTTTTTGTTCTGACTGCCGGGACCTTGAAAGTCATGTGACTTGGACACAAACCAATAGGAAAAAATATCCATGGAATAGCCACGGGATATGACTGTCATTAACTTGCATTGTAGCGATATCCGTGTCAGTTTCACGGAAATTTGAGTGATTCCGTGGCTATTCCACGGATCTTGAGTTCAGCGAATCCGTGGCTATTTCACGGATTCCCGTGAGACCAGGTTCTCACCATAGGCCTTTGGGAACAATGTGGGTCACACGATAAACAGAAATTACGATACCTTGATGCCACTAGAATTGCTTTAACTCCATTTTATGGGGCTTCGATGTCATTATCATTGTCATCAAACTTCACAAAACACATCAAAGAAGCACCTTCATTTTCAATGGGGAGTGTCCTTGTCGCAAAAATCTACAAATACGAGGACCCGCTCGAAACACTGCCCTACACAAGGCCCCGTTCATGGAAATCTAATTAGTTTTTCAATGGTTGGCTATATGAAGTGTGCATGGGCTGGTGGAATAAAAGCCTGAAGGACTGATCTATTCATTCTATTTGTTGAGATTGATATCCTTGTTGAATTAATTTAAATTAAACCTCACCTCACAGGATTTTTTATATTGGTACAAACACGGGACCTATTTACAGTCAAGGTTATAGTATGTAAATTACATCTCCTCAACATTAAAGGATGACTTTGTACTACAGAGTGTTTCCAGCTTCTGTATAGTCTCAATGTCTTGCAGTATAAACCCATCGACATCACACCATCTCTATGGAAATTTAAGCATCCTGCCATATCCTTGGCCAAGCCAGTGCAACCTGTTACAAAAGCAGGGTTCTTAGTCAGCCACCTGTTGCTATGGTTACAAAGACTATCAGATAGGTAGTATACTGAGAAATAAATTTCCTCTCGACCAGCATGCATTCTTTCTTTCTTTTTTTTATGCCAGGGACATATCTCTGCTTGAGGAGATGATGAAAAGCAGATCTGAGGTGCATGAGGTTCTGAGGAAAGGTGATGCGGGGTGCCATTGACAGGCAGGTTAGCCCATCTGAGCAGATACAATAAGGTTTTTACTACATTAAAGACCCACTTATGTTGAAAGGCACATGTTTGCCCCCAGTTACCCGTGTTGCTCTATCATGCACTCTAAAAAAGGATTCAGGAGGTTAGTTAGTATGACTTAAAAACATGAGCTTTTTCAGCATAAAAAATCCAATTTGTTACATGTCCATTGTTTTATTAAGTTGAGAACTTATTTCAAGAAGTTGATCAAAATTAAAAATGAAGAAAGATGTCTTAATTCAGAAATATATTGATTTTGGATAAGCATTTCTGCCTTCACTTAACAAAGAAAACTATTAAGGTAATGGAACTTAATATTGTAATACAATATGTCTGACTTAAGTGAAATAAGTTACTTGTATTCAATAAAACTGAGGTAACAATTTGCAAGGATTTTTTTTGAGTAGAAAGAAAGTAAAATAAAGGAGTTATAGCAACTTAAATAGAGTAATTTGACCACTTATTAACACTAAAACATTGATATAAAAATTGAGTTGGTTCAACTCATTATGAAGCTTGTAGAGGATAAAACAAATCATGTTGGTTGTAACTAGACTAATTGAGTTAGTCCAGCTATAAAAGCAACCTGGTCTCACAGGAATCCGTGAAATAGTCACGGATTTGCTTAACTCAAAATCCGTGGAATAGCCACGGAATAACTCAAATTTCCGTGAAACTGACACGGATTTCGCTACAATGGAAGTTTATATCCACGGGATATAAAATCCCGTGGATTTTTCCTATTGGTTTGTGTCCAAGTCATGTGACTTTCAAGGCCCCGGCGGTCAGAACAAAAAATATGGCGGACAGTTCTCTCATTTTTAGTGAAAAAAAATCAATATTTTGACTTAATTTCTGCATAAAAATGGATTTTGATCACATTTCTAGCGAGAAATATATGTTTTATTTTCTAAATATTAACTCAGTGAATGTACATAATCACTTTGTGGTGAAGATCTCGCCAGAAAAATATGACTGTCATTAACTTGGATTGTAGCGAAATCCGTGTCAGTTTCACGGAAATTTGAGTGATTCCGTGGCTATTCCGCGGATTTTGAGTTAAGCGAATCCGTGGCTATTTCACGGATTCCTGTGAGATCAGGTTGTATAAAAGTCTAATGGGAAATACTCAATAATGTCTTAGTTGGAATTACTTAAAAAGATAAATGCAAATTGTTACAACAATTTTTTTAAGTTGAGCCAGTGTCATTTTTTTTGAGTGTGCGCATTCCCTCGAGAAAAAAAAGTCATCCCCAGTCTCTCATTCCTTCTGTCCTTCAGCTTGTGGCAGAGCAGGTCCTTATGATGTGCCACTGCTGAGGTTATTCATGTCACCTGTACTCCTCATCCTCACTGAATCTCTCTCTCGCTGTGCCTCGATCTCTCTTACAGTTGGGCCAACATTTTCCCTCTCCAAGTAGTGTGATGTTCATGTTTATCTTAAAGTGTGTCTCTCCTTCTGTTTTGACACCTGCATGCTGTCAAGGACAGGCGAAAACGACACAGGCAGTGGCAGCCAGTGCTAAGGAACAAAACACACTTTGATGGCGTGCCATGCAGACCTCAAAACGCTTGGCGGACCTTGTACATCAAAGCCCTCGGAGCTTAAGAAGTGGCAGTTGTGTTGTTAGAGACAGTAGAGATACTTCAGATGATCCAAGTCAGGTGCCTGGAACATCGTAAAAAAAGAGGTTGTTTACTTAACCACATTTTCATCCTTTTTTTATAACTGAATCATGAATACAGGTTCCCACTCATGTATTACTCCTTCTAACCCATTGGCCTCCATTCATTCGTTTTCCACCTTCCCACTATCCTACCTTTCGACCTGTCCTCTGACTCTTTATATCCTCTGTGAATAACCAGTTCCTCAGTCAAGAAGTTTTTGGTTTGATGTGTTATCATGCTGGGTATTTAAACTCCGTTGGTTTGGTTTGTTTTGGTGTTTTTCTTTTAGCATTTTTAAGACGGAGCAGAGAGCGGTTTCAAATGATCTGCAATCTACAATTTCATTTAGCTTTTATAGACGCTTTTATCCAAATACATTTCAGAGATCATACAAACACAAGCAAGGATGAAGTCAAGATACAACACAAGAATAAGCAAGAATAAGTGGCATATATTATGTTGAGTCCTGTTAGGATGTAAGTGCTTTTAGAACGTAAGTGTTTTTAAGACGCAAGTGCAGTTGTTGTTTTTTTTGTTGTTGTTGTTGTTTTGTTTGTATGATGCGCTATTCATGGTGCTATCAGTGGCCACAATCCATCCTTTGTGAATTTTCCTGTGAACATTGGACAGATGAAAAAAGATGAATTTGCCTGAAGTTTGATTTATCTCATTATATTTTTTATATTATTATTATTATTATTATTATTATTAATAATAATAATAATAATAATAATATCATGTGTTTTTTTGTTTAAATACTTGTTAACCTAGTTTGTTTACTTGTTACACATAATGATCTGAGAATAAAGGTTGTGCTTTCTTTTTCATTTTATCTGTTTAGAATAATTCCCTACTATGTCTATGTCTTGAATTCTAAATACAAATGGCAATAATAATGGATAATGGCAGACTTCCATTTGGCAAATAATATTGCCAATAAAATAAAGATGGTCCAAAAATATAGTTTTTTCTCTGCAGCAGCTTATAACAGACTATATTTTGTATTTTTGTACAACCCTGATTTCAAAAACACAAATAGAACAGAAGCTGATCATTTGCAAATCCTTCGTGCCAACTAAAAACTCATCAACTCTGACTTCTGAATTTGATGCATTCTGTTTTATTTGAGTTTTACACATCACCCCAACTTTTTTGGAATCAAGGTTTAATAGCAGCTTCCAGCAGTGGCCATAGTAGCCATGATGGACGCCAAAGAGGAATTGAAAAGCAAAGATGGAAGCAAAGATATGGGTATAAAGAATGACAAAGTACGCTTAGGGGTGAGCGGGTCGGACAAACACAGGACAGGACAATGCTAATGCCTGCTTATTTTACTTTTTTGAACCATCTTTTTTTAAGCCGATTACAATTACTTAATTGTTAAACTAATTACTTACCAAAAATTGTTTACCAAAACATGAAGGTTTTTTTTAAATAAATCTTTGCTATTCAAATGTTAATGGGGTGTTCAAAACACTGACCGCTAGCTAGTAGGGGCGCTAATTTAGAAAATGCACCTTTCACACAATCAGATAAAGGCTACAAAAAGACCCAGTGATGCTTGTTTGTGTGTGGATTATAAAAACATACAACATGTTCATTTGTGAGGTTTGGAGGTATTGTTTGGCAGATTTTTTCAAACTTTTTTAAAAATGCCAAACTACATTTTTCCAAATGTTTTCCTTTTCACAACTTAACTCCTCCTCTCGTCTGATTTTGGCAACCTCAACGTCCTCATCTTGCTCGACCCGATCGCAGCATTTGACACCACCAACCATTTCATCCTTCTCTCTCGCCTTAAAAAACGTTTTCAGAATTACCGGCACTGCACCCTCTTGGCTAATATTGAGTATTTACGGCAGTTTACCACAAATCAGATGAGACCAAATGCTATGACTCCTTTGAGGGTTAAACTTAAGACCAAATAGCATAGACAGCATTAATGTTACGTGAGTTTTATCAAATAAAATTAACCTTATTCTTGTATCATTTCACTGCCAAACTAGTTTGCTCTTGGCTAATAGTACTCTTTGTCATTGGTTTCCTCACAGAGAAACATCCAAATGAGTGAATGATCCCTGACACTTCAGCTCTATGATACACTAAAATAAGACATATTACACAGGGAAACTGAGTGTGACACTAGCATTAAATGTAAATGTACATTCAACACTCAGGAGAAGTTGGTAACATCACTTTAAAACTTGTTACAAAGACCTAGGACTGTACAATATCTTCCTAAATAAGTAATGGTACCAGCAGAACCCCACACTGAGGTAAACACTTGTCTATACAAAATAAAATAGTGTTCTCAACCTCGTGGCTACAAATGTGTCTCTTGGCTCTCTTGGCTTTGTATAAAATAAGTTTGCAGGGGGAAAAAACAAAGTCAAAATCAAATTTATTTATATAGCGCATTTACAGACGGCTGAGCGGCACCAAAGTGCTTCACATAAAAGTACAATGAAATACAGAATTGACAAAGGTCAAAGAAACAATCAAAACAAAAAACAATTAAATTTAAAATAAATTAAAAGAAGATGGGATAATTTTAAAAGCACTGTGGGGTTACTAGGGGACACTATTCTCTATCACTTGCTGGAGGAAAAAAAAAAACACTTTAATTGAAGGCAAGAGAAACGAGGTGGGTTTTTAATTGAGATTTAAAAACATTTAGGGACTGCGCTGCACGAATATGGAGGGGGAGGCAGTTCCAGAACCACAGAAAACAACAGAATCCACGCCGGGGTCAGAATTAACAATTGCAAATCCTCCTCTGCTCCTTCCTCCCAAGGCGTTACCCAAGGTTCAGTTCTCGGCCCCCTTTGCTCACATATTCCACCGTCATGGACTTAATTTTGATTGCTTCCCCAATGACATTGACCTCCACATCTCCACCAAAGCCACCAATCCTGCCACCCACTCCACCCTCACCAACTGCATCACTGAAATAAAATCCTGGCTTCAAACCGACTTACTCAAACTCAACAGTGACAAATCAGAAGTCATCATCATTGGTCCCCAATCTCGCACCAAATCCATCCGTAACTTTTGTGTCACATTTGACCAAACCCTTTCCTTCTAACCAAAAAACTAAAACCAGCCTTCTTCCACCTCAGAAACATTGCCAGCCTCCATCCTTCCTTGTCCTTTTCAGCTGTTGAGATCGTCACCCATGCTTTCATCACTTCCAGACTCAACTACTGCAGTAGTCTACAGTTCATCATCCAAAACACTCAAGAAACTACAGTATATCCAAAACTCTGCTGCTCATCGTCTCACCCACTCCCGCACCCGGGACCACATCACTGCCGTCCTTCATCACCTCCACTGGCTCCCAATCCCTCAACGTATCCACTTCAAAGTCCTCAATATTACTTACAAACCTCTACACCAGTGATTCCCAACCTTTTTCTTGAGGGACCCACATTTTTACGATTGTAAACTTTGGCAAATCCCCCCCCCCCCCCTTTGGGGGCGAGCTTGCCGAGTTTTCACTGCACAGTGATGTGACACGTATGTCTGTAATCAGCATAGTTTCTGCTTTCACGGGACACCTAGTTTGTGTGGACTTTCGGTTTTAAGAGGTTAAATTTACACTTATATGCTCAATTACTTACTTATGAAAAAAGTAGACATTCAAATGGGGCTGGGCCATATGGACCAAAAGTCATATCCCGATATATTTAGGCTGAATATCAATATACAATATTTATCCCAATATTGTTATTGAAAAGTGAGAGCAAATGTTCAGTCAAAGTCAAATCCAAATGTGACGTCACATGTAGTTTTATTGAAACTGTTTATTTAAGTGAACATAAATACTGTACAACAACAGGAGAACCTTTTTTAGAGAACAAAGCTCCATAAAGTGCACATTTAAATAAAAAAATATCTTAAATAAAAGCTACAGCTTGCCTTGAGCGAGGATCACAGTGCAAATTTGAACTATATCAATATATGCGATATGGTCTAATTCCATATCACATTAAAAAATACATCGATATATCTTTTATATCGACATATTGCCCAGCCCTACATTCAAATTAGCAGGAAGCCTCGCCATGTGTTGTGAGCTTGTAGATTGTTTTTTTTCAAATTTATAGGTATAGATGTATATATTTAACCCATTTGATTTATTACACCCCTTAAGATCAAGAGGGCTTCGCTACCCCACGTGGATCTTTGGCACCCCCCTGGGGGGTTCGGGCCCCCCCTGTTGGGAATCACTGCTCTACACAATATGGCTCCCCCCAACCTGTCTGAGCTCCTCTACCAGCAAACCCCCTCACACATTCTCTGGTCTGCTGACGCCGAGTTCCCATCCTCTGGGAACTCACTCCCAAAAGTAATCAACGACTCTCACTCACTTATTTGTTCAAATAATTGTCAACCTAGTTTGTTTACTTGTTACACATAATGATCTTAGAATAAAGGTTGTGCTTTCTTTTTCATTTCATCTGTTTAGAATAATTCCCTACTATTTCTGCTTGTCTCCATCACATTAGAAGGAATTGTAAATACGAATGGCAATAATAATGAATAATGGCAGACTTCCATTTGGCAAATTATATTGCCAATAAATAAAGATGGTCCAAAATTGATTTATTTTTCTACAGGAGCTTATAACAGCCTATATTTTGTATTTTTGTACAACCCTGATTTCAAAAACATTAATAGAACAGAAGGTGATCATTGGCAAATCCTTCGTGCCAACTAAAAACTGATCAACTCTGAATTCTGAATTTGATGCATGCTGTTTTATTTGAGTTTAACACATCACCCCAACTTTTTTGGAATCAAGGTTTAATAGCAGCTTCCAGCAGGGGCTATTGTAGCCATGATGGACGCCAAAGAGGAATTGAAAAGCAAAGATAGAAGCAAAGATATGGGAATAAAGAAAGACAAAGTACGCTTAGGGGTGAGTGGGTCAGACAAACACAGGACAGGACAATGCTAATGTCTGTTTATTTTACTTTTTTTAACCATCTTTTAAAGCAGATTACAATATCTTACTTTTCAAGCTAATTACTTTTCCCCGTAACCCTTTGGAGTTTGGATTTTTTTGGCTGGGTTTTGACTATATTTCATTCTGCCTGTATAAACGACTTAAACATTGTTGGTGTCATTTTTTTCAACACAACCTCACCTGATTATTATTTCGTCATTTTGACTTACTGGATCAACATTTTGGACACAAAAAACAAAAACAAAAAATACAAAAACCACACACAAAAAAACCCATAAAACACCCCAAAAATTACAAAAAAAACATACATGAAAAATGACAACAAACAGAAAAACACAAAAAAATATACAAAAGCACACAAAAATTTTAAAAAACACACATTACTAGGGTTGTCACGATACTAAAATTTTCAACTCGATACTCAGGAAAATATTCGATACTCGATACCACAAGGATAAAAACAAAGACCCCAAAATTTAACTTTAAATCCACCTACAACCACTGCACAACCAATCTCTTACGGACTAATTTATTTTTATACTGCTTATTTTTGTTTTGTTGCTGCTGTTAAGCTTCTTTGATTATCTTGTACAGTGCTGTATAAATTGGATGTATTGTTATGATTAGTATTATTAACCTCCTGGCTCTAGGTCCATACTTAGCACAAATATATGGCAGTTGCATTAATTAATGCCATGCCATACTCTTGGAAAGCAAGGTGATTTTGAAAACAGCTGAAAAAAGGTACAGAGTAAATACAATTTTTGTTGTTGAACATTTTAATACTTTTCTAAACAAAGGTATAAGTACTATATTTTAATTTTTACAACAGTGTAACTTTGTTTGAGGAACACAACAATTTTTTTCATTGGATTGTAGTGGAATTACTACCTCTCTTGAGTGAGAAAATGAATCAAAGAGCATGTCGATGTTCCTTTTCGTTTCCTTTATTATCAGATCAGACATCCAAATTACACTGCCTAGTTACAGCAAGTCGCCGATCCTCTGAGACCCTTTGATTGATTGCTGATCTGGTGCCTCGGTCATAACATAATGTTGATGTGAAGTAGTTTTAGTCTGCATGAAGTGCCTATTGTGTTTTATTTTGAAAGGGGGTGGAAGTTTATTACGTTGATTCTGAGTCGGACTTCCTGTCTGGTGCGATCTGCTCTGGTGAGATTAACGCGGTATATCAGCGGCTCACGGAGAAAATAGAAGTCCTACCTAATGCTCGTGGAGAGCCGCTGCTGAGACGTTGCTGTAACGTTCCGCAGCGCGCCCGGTGGAAATGTTCTCATTGATTAGAGTGGCAGCGATTTGCAACGGCGACCGTGGTGCTGCCGTTCCGCGGCTGTAACGTGCCCGGTGGAAATCAGCCTTTATGGGTTAAACATGCCGCCTTTAATATGGCAATAAAAAAGATTATTGAATTTTGTTTTGTTTTTAAGGTGTGGGGGATTGGGGGTGCGTCAACCCGGTTGGGACATAGAAGGGGGGGCGCGGCTAAAAAAGTTTGGGAACCGCTGTACTACAGGATCATCCCACCTGTGACAGCGCATGCTAGGGATAGTCCCGATGGCTGATAATAGTCAGCCATCTGGAATCGCCAGGAGGAGCTGGACATTGTGGCTGGGGAGAGGGGCGCCTGGAATGCCTTGCTTATCCTGCTGCCCCCGCGACCCGGCCCCGGATAAGCGGACGAGAATGAATGGATGGCTGGATGGCTCATAATAGTTGTCTTTGCGTTATCTCTGTGTTCAAGTCTGTATCTATTTGTAACAGGTAATGGAATGTAGAAGAAAAAAAGCCAGTAATTCAAAATGCTGACCTTCATGTTGCTGTTATTGAGCAACTTGTGAATGTTGTACGCTAAAAATGTTCAATGGCTCGTGTTTGAGTCTAACTTTCTTTAATGCAATCCCTCGCAATACTTCAAGGAGTTGTTTATGTTGAGAGTGTCACGGCGTGATTGAGTGATGGTGCATCTTTGAACAGGTGGATCAGTTTGAGTGCAAGAGCCTCGGGCCATTTTTTATTCCCAGCCTGTCCTTGAAGTGATATTCTAACTATTCACAGTGTTGAGCTGAAGTAAATGGAGTATGTTTTTATCTATTATATAAACCATAAAAGTCTTAATATTACACTTACTCAGATGGAATGAAGGAAATTGAGAAAATCATGTTGTGTATACAACACAAAAACAGGCATGCACTTCAAGAAGGTTGCTATGTGGTGGTGTAAAATTTGATGAAATGGCCACTGAATAATGCACCGTAGCACACACACACACACACACATACATATAGAGAGAGTCAAAAGAATTGTTGTCATCAAAATGATACATACACAAAAAAAAACACTGCATCTCAGGAGAAATGTTTATTTTCAGAAGCTGTCTTTTTCGCTTCCTCTCGCTCTCCTTCAAAGATCCTTGCCTCACCCAAGCTGAGTGAGCCGGTGCCATGCCACCATGGAGAGTTTGAAAGTTAAAAGATGGTGTTTATTGTTTCTAAAGGAATATGAGAATACACAGACATTTCTGCCACTGCTGTCTATTTGAAGTGCAATCTCTGTTTATCTTTCTGCAGGGTTTGAGTTTACATTGGAGAATACTCAAATAGAATGCACTTACACTTTTGTGTGAAATAAACATCAAATGTGATATTCTGCGCTCTCATCATAATTGCACTGTGCACGGACCTCTTATCTTTTTCAAAGATGCTATTAGTGGAAATAAATTGGACATGATACATAATAACGACAGTAAAACGGATTTGCACAGGTACAGCAATAACACAAATTGATTCAATGATCAAAACAATATTGCAATAGTCTGTGAAAACAGATTCTTAAACAACCTCATAGTGTTCCCAATGGGAGGCAGGGACTGTCACACATGGTGGGCATCATGCTGTAGAGGTTTTATTCCAAAATAAAATCCACCATCTGAAATAAATGGCACAGACTCATGCATGCTGCAAAAAACTACATTATGGTATTTTCTCTTTTTAAAGGTACTGCCTGCTGCATTTAAATCAATTAAGACATAACATTTTTGAGTCACAGTTTTTAAGTCTGTGTGCAGGAACTGCCCGTACTGTGGAACTTAGTATATATATATATATATATATATATATACTTAAGCATATACAGTGTATGCACAGATGCACAGCAGTACTTAATAACATTAATAATGGACCTAGTATTGTACATGCTGACCCCCTGTTCTGTCTGAAATGAATCATTAAATTGTGGATTTCACATGTGCTTAAATGAAAATGACTGCCTTGAAAGATGAATAATAGGCAGGTTTTCCATTAACAAACAAGTGAGAATGTGCCTGCAGCAGGGAGGCCGAAAATACATTGCGACACTATCCTGATATGGACAATTTCCGCAGTTAGAAAAACAAAAAACAACTGACTCGCTGGATACCAGCAACTTTACTTTTGTAAAAGCAAAAGTTCATTTTGAGGTGAAATTGTGCACATTGCACATGGAAATGAGAAACTGCAGCTACCAGCCCCTTTCATAGTGCAGTCCCGCTATATTGCTAGAAAGATCTGTGCCGGATTTTCGCCTTAGGGTGTTCACAGTGATCCCGTGAAGGTTTGATATTGGTGCCCTTTCATAGTGCAGTCCAGGATCGCGGAACAAGGTGGGAGGATAGTGAGAGGAGACGATAGTGACCTGCGACAGAGCAGCAGCAGTGCGGCGTATGTAAATGGCAGTTCATTTCGTCTATAATTTATGCCACTTTATTTTTGTGCTTTTATTTTGAAGAGCATCACTCTTATTTTGTTACTTCCTGTTATCGAAGACGCTAGACTTCCTGCTCTCGCCGCGGCAAAAACAACATGATAACGATGCTAAAAACATGCAAACAAACTATTTACATGTCGTATCCTGTGTTAAAACTTGTAAATGGTTATTTTATTGTGGTTAGCGCCGTGTTTTTTGTGTCATTGTATTTCTCGTGTAACTTTTTGTTACTGCGAGGTGTGTGTGAGAGGAAGATGGGCTGCTAGCAGGCTGAGCTCAAACTTAGCACCCATGGAAGCAGAAGGAGGTAGGAGACGGTGCATCCATTGTAAAAAGAGTGGTTTATTTTATTTAAAGCAAAGAGAAACTGTCATTAATTTTATTTGAATAAGAGCTGTAATTCAGCAGTTTAAAAGGGTAATTTCATGAAAAATTAATTCCTTCAAGTTAACTATAAATGTATTTGTTTAAGTTTAAAATGTGAACATGATTTCTATGTATTATGTACTGAAATCTGGTACTATGGCATTTGTATTTCTGTCCATTTTAATAGTTTTCACGGTGTCATAGTGTCAGAAGGTGAAAAGAGGAGAGAATTAAAGTAACACCAGTCGAAGCTCTCTGTGTCATGTGTGGTAATTCCAAGTGGGCCGCTACAGCGTAGTAGTACAGTGCTACCCAGTTAGCTCTGTAGTCTGTATGTGCTGCAGCAGGATGTGTTCACTTAGCAACGTCCATTTGTTTACAACAAGCACCAGACACCATGTGTACAGTTAGCATGCCGGTTTGTTTACAATGAGCAGCAGATGCTGTGCACAGTTAGCGACGGCAGCAGCAGTGAACAGTGATTCGATGACTGTCGGACCAAGTGGAGGGTTTGTGTCCATTAGACCTTTTTAACCCTTTATCAGGCAAAGAACTATATTTGGTAACTTCAGTGGATATCAAAATGGGTTCTCCATGTCTCTCTGTGAGGTTGTAGAACCACATGGATTTTTTCCAGCTAATCAGCAAAGATCAGGCTGCGTTACTAGATTTGAGTAGCCTGCATGAACTAACCATGCCATAATTGACTTGCTCTGATATTCTGCTCAAACCGCCATTGTCCTGATAAACAGGGACGAAAGGTGAAACAACTGAAGAAACTCTAATTTAGCGAGTGCTAACCCCAGCAGCTGGGGTCCCAGGGGGCTGGTGGTCAGGGTGGTCCAGGAGTTTCCCCCTGCTGCCAAAGAAAGTTTCTAGAGGAAACACTGCATCTAGAATGAGGCTGCTGAACTTCTAGGTAACTTTTAAGAAAAAACAGAAACTTCTGATATTTGCAAGTTCTTACATCAGCCCATAGAGCGATGTTCTGTACATCTACAAAGAACATGTGTCATTGTTTGAATTATGAAGGATGAGAAAAGTGTAAAAATACATACTTTGTTGAAGATGTGCTAAGTTTCGCATCTCCAGATGACACAGAAAGTGCATGTGCAGGGCAGAGTTCCAGATAGCCCAGGCCCAAGTGAACCCCTAGTTATAAGCCGCACAGAGAGTAAAGTGTTCAAATATTACTGGGTAGATATAACCAGCAGGTGATTTGAGGGGAGTGAGAGACGATACCATGACCTTTGTTAGTAGAATCACCTAAATGCATCCACCTTGTTAACCTGCCATCCCCCTTCTTCTTCCTCTAGTAGCAGAGAGAGTGCAGGGCAGAGGGGTTGTTTTGTTGAATGAGTTATTTGAGTCTGTCTGGCTTATTGATCCTTTATCTGACTTGTGCAAGTTAGAATCTATAGCCCTATGAGTCTAAATGTTCAGTGGCCTAAATGGGGATGAACTATCCATCCTGTTAAAAATGTAACTTAAATTTGATAAATCACCTGGATATAACTTTATCTTCAGTCTTTTATGAAGACATGTGTCACTAACTTTTGTGTTTTAACTAGGGCCGGGACTTTATCGCATTAATTAAGATTAATTAATTACACAAAAATTAACGTGTTAAAAAGATTGACGCATTTTAATCGCACTTATTTTTGCACCGCGGAACGTTTCTCACTGGATGAGTTTCAGGCGGACCGATTATACTGGAGCACCAACTAGCGTTCATGAGTTCAGACAACAACAAACCACAGTGAACATGAAGGAAGAAGCTGATGAGACGCTTTGGTTGGCCCCGTGGATGATGGGACATTTAGTTACTAAAAACCAACGGATGGAAGCGTCGATAAGAGCATGGTTGTGTTGCTATGCAACAAGGAATTCACATATCACCGCAGCACATCCAGCCTCAAGTATCACCTCAATGCTAAACATATAGCAGCTAGCGGCTAGTGTGGTAGCTAGCGTGGATTGTGTTTTACTTAAAAAACCAAAGTATTCTAGTTTACAGAAGGTCTACCTACCTATAGGCTACCTGAATTTATGAAATGTACTATATTTCTAAATATGCTATTGCTACACTTAATGGCAAAAATTGCACTGGTCTGTTGGACTTGAACAAAAATAGACAATATTTTTGTTGCTTAAGCTTATGTATTCAGTCATTATTCAATGGTATACTAAAAATCTATGTGAAAAAAATGACTTCTCACTGTTCTCAGTGCTATACATATTTAATTGTTAAATGTTTTTAACCAATTTCTTAAAGGTATATGAATCATTTTAAAACCATTTACATTCTTAATATGGTGTTAAAAATGTTATAATGAGTGCAACTAAAACTATTAATTATAATTTAATTGTTTGTTACTGGTAAAGTAACTATAAACTTACATTAATATACCATCTATTTGCCATTTATAAATGATTTAGTTAAACATTAATAAATTATGTATTTACCATTCTAAATAGCCTATATACGGTTTATAAATGATAATTAAACATTAATAAACTGTTAATAATCTGTTTATCATTTATAAATTATGGTTATTTTAAAGTGTTACCAAATGCACTTATCGTAAGTCACTTTGGAAAAAAGCGTCAGCCAAATGTAATGTAATGTTAAAGAACACATCCATAAGCACCTGCTTAACATTTGAAAATGTCCTTAAATCACTATATATCACTTTAAGAGGCCTAGAAGCCTAGATATACACTCACCAACTACTTTTTTTTATCTTGCAAGGTGGTCCCTAATAAAGTGACGGTGTGGTCTTCTGCTGCTGTAGCCATCTGATTCAAGGTTGGACGTGTTGTGTGTTCAGAGATGCTCTTCTTCATACCTTAGTTGTACCTTTATTTGAGTTACTGGAGCCTTTCAATCATCTCCAACCAGTCTGTCCATTCTCCTCTGACCTCTGGCATCAACAAGGCTCACTGGATATTTTCTCTTTTTCAAACCAATCTCTGTAAACCCTAGAGATGGTTGTGTGTGAAAATCCCAGTAGATCAACAGTTTGTAAAATACTCAGAGCAGCCCATCTGTCACCAACAACCACTTCCAAAGTCACTAAAATCACCTTTCGTTCCCATTCTGATGCTCGCTTTGAATTTTTAGCGACTCATCTTCACCATGTCTACATGCATAAATGCATTGAGCTGCTGCCATGTGACTGGCTGACTAGACATTTGTGTTAACCCTCTGAAATCTTCGGCTATTATGTCTGTTAAAAAATCTTTACCTTGCCATGTTGATATCAGTTTTTTTCAGCGCAACCTCACCTATATGTCCTGATAATTATTTATGTTCTACTTTGACTTACTTGAGAAATATTTTGAACCCAAAAGAAACAAAGGAAAACATAAAATCTGATCTTGAAAATGATGTTTCAATACACAGAATTTTAAATGTTGCAAATATAAACACAGGTTGCAAATATTACATATGACAGGTAAAATGAGGATAATCTCTAGTTCTATATTTTTGTACTAAATATATTTGACATTATCTCTGGTTTTACTTGGCCGAATATAATTTTAAAAAAAAATCTGGCATGGAGTTTCAAGCCAGAACTTTAGAGGGAAGCTGACGGCAAGACTCAATGTTTTGTGTGACTCAACATTTAAGTTGACTTAAATGTCAAAACTTTTTTAATATGCTGTAAAAAGGCTATACAATTTTACAATTGAAGAATACAAATAGTTTTTGGTCTACACCATTGATAAATGAAAATTTTAATGTAAAAATATATCTATAATTTTTTTGTCTGAGCCACGGGGAGCAACATGAGGCTCTGGAGCCACAGGTTGGCCACCCCTGCTCTAGAGAAGCTATTCTCAACCTTGGGATCCCGACCCCAATTGGGGTCGCGAGATGATTTCTGGGGGTCCCCAAATCATTTTGGAAGTCAGCTCTGTCCCCACTGTGTTAAAGTGTTTTAGTCTTTTTGGTCATTTTCTGTTTGTTTTTTTAGTCATTTTGTGTGGTTTTTTTTGGGTGATTTTGTGTCTTTTTTGGTGATTTTGTGTGGTTTTTTTGGTCATTTTGTTTCTTTTTTGGGTCATTTTGTGTCTTTTTTTTTGTCATTTTGTCTTTTTTGGTCAATTTGTGTCTTTGTGGTCATTTTTGTCATTTTGTGGTCAATTTGAGTCCTTTTTTGCTTTTTTGGTCATTTTGTGTTTTTTTTGTGGTTATTTTGTGATCAATTTGATTCTTTTTTTGGGTAATTTTGTGTCTTTTCTAACAAATCCCAAAGTAGCAAGTTCTTACTTTCCAAGGAGTCTCTGGCTTGAAGCTGACTACACACTCAGGAGGTCAGAATGGACCTTTAAACTTATAGCAAAGGACTTAGATTAAAAGTAACAATAAAATATAAAAAAAATATATATATATAAATGCACAGACAGAGAGATGTTTTAGTTGTTGTCTGCTTCATTATTTGTCCAAAATTCGTCGTATCAATTGAGTTTGTATGATCTGAACGGTGAGATTCTGTTCAGTGAGACAACATGCATGTTAAACGTTGAGAACTACTGCTCTAGAGGGTTAATGAGCAGTTGCACATGTGTACCTAATAAAGTGGCCGGTGAGTGAGGATTACTTGTTAGGGAAAAAATGTTTAAAGTGAGAGAGAGATAACAGATGAGGCACTTCTAAACCCAACTTTCAAGAAAGATGAAAAGGAGAAAACATAGCATGAGGGCAGGTGATAAATGTTACAAACGCTGTCACCCATAATAAGAACTGCAGTGAAGGTGAAGGAAAAATGGCTTGGGCTGAAAGTGATGACAAAAAAAGGATTGCAGCACACAAAAGAGACATCAGTGCCACAGGAGGGGGGCACAGTCCCACTTCTGTGTCATCTAAAGATGACAGAACAGCAGCAGTCATTGTGAGACATCCATGAAAGGCATCCGTCAACCACAGAGCAGGCTGGACCACCACAACGAAGAGAATATTCAATTTTATTCTGCAGCACAACCCAAGAAGATCTGACTTACATAATTCAATTAGAAACAATGGCAATGGAACGTTAACAGTTCATTATTAATACCAAATGATTAAAACTGAATGTTATTAACAGATCCCCCTGATTAGCTTGTGCCGGCTCAGAGACCTGCAGAGCGTATCAAGGCAAGGCAAATTTATTTTTATAGCAGCTTTCAACAACAAGGCAATTCAAAGCACTTTACAAAAGACATAAAGGCATTAAGACAAGATATAAAAGAAACAATAGGCAATATAAAAAGACAATTTAAAAAGACACATAAATAGGATATAAAAGTGTTAAAACAATAAAATAAAAGATTAAAATAGCTGACAAAATACCTAAAATACAATAAAAGAGATTAATGGTATACTAATTATTGGAATGCAGCTGTATTGCAGTGCAAGATCTGAATAAAAAGAAAGCTGTTTCTCCATGTTTAGATTTGACTCCTACATAATTTGACGGGTCATAACAAGTCTACAGATCAGAGATCTTTATGGCCCTATAGCTTCCAGTGCTTTATGAACCAACAGTAGTATTTTAAAGTCAGAGCGGCCACTTGAGACTGGCTCCAAAACATAGACTCTGTAAATAAGGGACGTAGTCACCGTGACGTCACCCATTGGTTTGTGGACTGCCCGTTTGAGGCGTCAAGTGCCCTAAAAAAAAATGAGGTAATAAATCAAGTGAGGAGTTTTCTCATTTTGTATTGAAATGAATAGACCAAAATGTTTTTGCATCCGCTGTAAGTACTGTTCTGCTTCTCTCCGGATGACGACTCGCCTTGTCAGTGACCTGTCAATCAAAGGTAGCCACGCCCCAAATCATACGATTCTTTATCTTCTATTTTCTTCTAAATAGGGCCATTATTTACACTATTAACATCAAATTGTCTTGAAGAAGATGTTTTTACTAGTTATTGAGACCATAGTGTTGTCGTAAAAAAAAATTCTGAGGTAATAAAACAAGTGAGAAGTTTTCTTTTTTTGCATTGAAATGAATGGACAGAAATGTTCTTGCAGCCAAACTTAGCGCCCCCTGCTGGAATTTTTGGTAGAGTGCAGCTTAAGGCACTTCCTGGCTTGCCTCCAAGCTCAGACCTGGAGGTTGCCACCTGCTTCAAAATGAGTCAATCCACATAGAAACCCATGTGGCATCTGTAGTCATTTAGCCACAGGAGCCACCCATGTCCATAATTTATACAGTCTACAACATATGAAATAAACGCATTGAAAGTTTTTGTAAAACCTGCTGAGACAAACGTTTTGAAATGTAGGTCAGTAAACGTTAATATTGCAATCAATTTAATCGACTGAAACCATCCTTCTGAAGCTTCGAGGAGGTGGGGCAGGTCTCTTCTAACCCATACCTATCAGGCTGATAACTGCTAATAATAGTCATTCAATTGTGTGATGACACAATTCCAGGTAAAGCAAAACTATATTTTTTTATATTATCTGAGTTTTCCAAAACACAGAAAAATGTGTTATTGAACACACAACTTTGAATCAGGAAAAAAAAAAAGCCAAATGCGTCAAAAATTTGGTTTTAAAGTAATGAGCACTATTTTCTGCTCTGAAAAGCTGGGGGCGTGTCCACTGAAGGCGCTAAAATCTGATATCTGATATCCAGCTTTCTGCATTCAAGAGCATAGATTTTCAGTTTGAGAGCATGATTTTATTTCTTTTCAGTGACACAGTGCTCAGATTTATTCTCCTCATTCTCATATTTTGTGCTCACACACATTCACTCAATCAGGTTTCTGCTGCTTTCTTTCAAAATGTGTGCTTGAAGTCAAAAATCACATGCATGCGAGAAGGAGCTGTTGCACTAAAAGGAATAAAATCATGCTCTCAAACTGAAAATCTACGCTCTTGAATAAAGACGCCTGTTAACGTTATCAGTAAATGTATCAACGTTAGCCAACGTTGGTAAAGATACTTAAAAAGTGTTGGGGGCGGAGTTATGTTAAGAAAGCTCCAGTGTGTCATCGGTCCATGATTTTAGATACGCCTAAAAATTACTGAAATCAGAAATGGAGAAAATCTGTTTAATGGTCTATCTCCTCCATCACATATAGTTTTAAGTCTTTTCACATGTTTTCAGCTATTATTTGTACCTTGTAAAATATTTTTTCATAAAAATCTCTGATGTGGACTTTAAAGTGTATAAAACAGTAACAGCAGTGGTGGAAAGTAACTAAGTAACTAACTACATTTACTCAAGTACTGTACTTAAGTACAATTTTGAGGGACTTGTACTTTACTTGAGTATTTCCATTTTATGTAACCTTATACATCTACTTCACTACATTTAGAGGCAAATATTGTACTTTTTACTCCACTACATTTAGGGTTAGGCTGCAAGCTTTAGTTACTTTTAACGTCAAGATTTAACATTAAAAAAACAGCATACATTTAAAGTGATTAGACATTATTTTAATTAAACATCATAACAGTATATTAAGTATTTAAAATGAACAAACACTGCTTACATAAAAGCATCAATAATAATAATCCAATACTATATTTGCAATATATTAAACAATCTGAGTGGGGCCATTCTGTACTTTTGCTTTTGATACTTTAAGTACATTTTGCTGCTGATACTTTTGTACTTTTACTTAAGTAAGGGACTTGAATACTTTTTCCACCACTGAGTAACAGTAAAGCCAAAATGTATGTATGAGGCTTAAATAAACCTAAAAAATGTTTTGTTCTAACCCTAACCTCTCTGATCAGAGCTCTGAGTCTCTTTTCATAGTCTTTATAGTAGTCATGCTTGAAAAGCCCAGCTCACATAGATAGGTTGTGGAGAAAGGGAGAAGAGCTGAAACTGCTTTGTTTCCAAGAATAGGGAACTCCTTGGCAGAAGTCAGCCAAAAACTGTCAAAGGTTGATCAGCAAAGCTCAGCTTTAGACCACGCTTTTGTTTCAGTTCAGTTATTTCTTCCTGCTCCTATAAAGTCATGTCCCTTCCAACTGCAGTTGAGCTATATGGGTTCTCAACCCAGTCAAGGCAATCAGTGGAAAGTGAAGGGAAAGAACGTGACAACTTCTGCTCAAGACTGCAGATGTTAACCTATCTCACACAGTGCAGCACTCAATGGCATGCTAACATTAGCCGGCGATCGATAGCATGCTAGCTTTAGCGGGCTAGCAAGACCAAGACCAACTTGGTTCCATTGAGAGAGACCAACTAAAACGTTTATCATTCATTTATTTGATTTGTTTAACTGCAATATGATTGATACAGGCTAGCGGGCTAACGCTAGCGGGCTAACACACTGGAAACCGGCTCTGGTCGAAAAACCTTGTTAGAGTACCAATCAGGGGAAATTGGATAATCTTCCACGGCACACTTGGTGATTTCTCATGGCACACTTGTGTGCCGCGGAACAGTGTTTGGAAATCACTGCTCTAGGGTACAATCTTCTCTATCTCCAGGTCTGTCAACATGTGGTCGGCCATGTCAAATGCAGCACTGAGATCTAATATACGAAGCCTAAAACTTTTCTGTCTGTGTTTAAGTGGATGTCATTCAGGACATTAACTAGAGCAGCCTCAGAGCTGTCTGAGGTCAAAACGACCTGACCGGAAAACACAGAAACAATTGACCAGAGCCAGGAAGGTGTTAGGCTGATGAAAAACAGCATTTTCAATGATTTTACTTTAAAATGGGACTCTCGCTATGGGCCTGTAATTGTTCATTAGTGAGTTGTCTGGGTTGTTCTTTTTTAAGAGTGGCTTAATAAGTGCTGTTTTCAAGGCCGGTGGGAAATAGCCTTAGAGTAGAGAAGTGTTGACTATTTGCAATGGATCCAATGCAATGCAGTTAAAACAGTTTTGAAAAAGCCTGTAGGAAAAATATCAAGGCAGCATGAGCAAGATTTCAGATGTTGCACAACTTCCTCCAGGGTTAAATGGATAATAAGATCAAATCATGTCATGCTAGTAAAGTTCTAAATTTTAAACGCCAAGTCTTTCTTCAGAGATGTCTTATTAAATTGAAAATGTCTTTATTGGCACCTGCATTCAGCTTTTCACACGTTTTAGTGTTTTTACCAGCGTGGTATTTCTCCATGGTGCAAGCTGCTGGTGCTCAATAATATACAAGAGAAACATGAAGGATCAGAAATGCTTTTTTAGAATCAAAGAAGAATTACAGGGGGTCATTGTATATTTAAGGAATAGAACTCCATGGCAAGAAGAAATTGTTTTCTCGCTGTAATTTTGTGAAAAGCTTGGTCCCTTCCTGCTCAGACCACATATTGCACGCAGCATTTATTTATTTATTATTTATTTTTATATATTTATTTATAACTCAACTGCCCGTTTCTTGATTGCACTTTACAAATTTATGACACTATGACGTTGACAAAAATCTGTCCTCAGACAGAAAGACAGACAGACAAATAAAAGCATTGCTTATTAAGCTGACTCAAAACTGCTTCTGTGCTGTTTTCAGCTATTATTATATTGTGTCATGATGGCATTCACGTAAACACAGATTTACAAGGTGAAACCATACCAGACACATGCTGTCCCGGCTGGTAAATATAGCGGAATTATTTTTAACTTCCTGCAGGGTTTTTTGGGTAATAAGAACAAATTATGTCATGCAAGTAAAGTTCTAAATTATAAATGCCAAGGCTGAGATGTCATATTAAATTGCAAATACGTTTATCGGCACCTGCATTCAGCTTTTCACACTTTTAAGAGTTTTTACCAGCGTGGTATATCTCCATGGTGCAAGCTGCTGGTGCTCAATAATATACAAGAGAAACTTGAAGGAACAGAAATGATTTTTTAGAATCAAAGAAGAATTACAGGGGGTCATTGTATATTTAAGGAATAGAACTCCATGCCAAGAAATTGTTTTCTCGCTGTAATTTTGTAAAAGGCTTGTCGAAAAATGAAGTTGGTAGTTTGAAATGCAACTTAAACATTTTCTTAAAACACTCAATTTCCCCATGTCAAAGGCATACAGCAGCAACATTCAGTCAATAGTTGACAATCAGTCTATGAATTATGGAAATTGTACATCTCTCTAATGTGGGAGTCAGTTAACCCTTTAATGCACAACATGGGTCTAAAGTGACCCAGTGACAGAGTTTTTATGTTCTATATCTTTGCAATAAATTATATTCATCAGTTCAGTATGTTTTCCTTTACTCATATTTTAATAAAATTCCTTTTTGTGTCACTACTTTTCTAATGCACAACATGGGTCAAAAATGACACATATCCATTTTTTAGCTAAGTAGCTCGCTAAGCTAACTACTTAGCTAACTTCTTGGCTAAGTCGGAAACAAGATGGAGACGAGTGTAACACTGAACTCGATGCTTCCAATGGGCCACAAACCAATGAGTGACGTCAGTCTATGGTTTGCATTCACCCAGTGTATGTGCATCCATTTGACACAGTTTTGTTCCCCACCACCATCAAAGGGAAATATCTGACTTTTTATAGCTGACATGCTCCCCTCTGTTCGCTAGCTAGTCGCCAACATTGTTTGCCTCTGGTGTTCTGTCGGGGTTAAAGGGAAACCCTCCATACTGAGGAGAGCTCTGTGTGGTGGGCCATGAATGGAGACTGGGAGCCACCTACAGCCCCAACGGCTGAAGGAAATATTTGAATATCTGCTGTTGATTACAACAGAAATGACAAAAGTGATATTCGGGACAGCTCTAGATAGTTTTTATACTTTGGATGGAATCAGCATTTTTTTTTTAAAGTAACTAACTACCCCAAACCACACATACACTGTGTATATTTATCTCCTGACTGACACCTGACCACCGCAGTGTGTTTTAACTACATACACTTTTCTTATTCATTGTTTGTGTGTTCATGGTCTGTGTTAGTTGAGCAGCTTTCTATTGTTTGCTGTTGCTTAGGCTATGCTAAGCTTTAATTGTCTTTGAATTTCAATGCACTTCCTTTGTATATAAGAGCGCGCCAGAGTCAGGAGCTGTGTACACTTAAATTACCTCCAGACAATAATGCATAGGTTAATAGAGCCAGAACTGCAGAATATGTTTATGCGTTATTGTTGTGGGCTCAGACTGTTTTGTCTGTGTGCCTTTGCATAATTGCTGTGTATGAATTTGTTGCAGGACTAGATAGACTTATCTGGGGCTGACTCATCTGTAATCATGCAGTGAGGCTGCTGTGAACTGGCCACAAGTTTTGTTGACGGTCGCTAAAAGAGTGTGTGTCTATGCGCAGCAGTGGAGTATATGTTTGTCTGATAAAAAGAAAAGCAGAGATGCACGATGCCATTTATCTGTCATGTGTTGGATTCAGTCCATATAGCAAACTAAACACACATCATCCCCCCGTGATGAAGCAATTATGCAAAACAATGATAAGCGGTGATGAAAAGACTCATCCAGCCACTAGGTTTTGTCTCAAGCCTTTGATGTTGCCAACTCCAGCCTCATTGTGCAACTAGGCAATGACACCCCAAATGAGCCACTATCTTCACTCAAAGTACAAACACATCCACACAAACACACATAACGGCACACTCAGCTACAGAGAGAAGCACGCAGTGACGGAAAAACACTCAGCGCGCGCACAAACACACACCCGTGTTCCATCCGTCTCCTGGAATGGTAGTCATCGAGATTATTGTGAGACAAAGCGGAGACAGAGTCACGGGGAATGAGAGCTTGTACATCAAAGCCAGCTTGGTTGATAGTGATCGTAGCTTGTGGCTGCATGGAAATGTGCAACGCGACACATCACTCTCGGCAGGCCGCCGTGATATTGGTCTGTGTGTGTGTGTGTGTGTGTGTGTGTGTGTTTGTACTACCTACATAGTGAGGACCAGGACACTTTTTAACCAACAGAGTGAGGACATTTCGGCCGGTCCTCACTTCTTTAAAGGCTTTTTTGAGATTTCAGACTTTGTTTTCAGGGTTTCAGGTTACATGATAATGATAATTAACTGAAACTGTATTGCGTGGTTACAAAACTAACTAAAATTAATTAAAAAAAACTAAACTAAAACTAAAGCATTAAAAAAAAATACTAAACTAAAAATAGCAAACTCTCTCTAAAAATTCATTAAAACTAACTAAAACTAACAAAAATTCACAACAAAATTAAAACTAAAACTAATGAAAAATCCCAAACTATTATAACCTTTCAAGGGAATTCACTATTACAATGAGGGTCCTCACAAAGATAGAAGTACAAAAATGTGTGTGTGTGTGTGTGAGAGAGAGAGAGAGAGAGTGATTTGTCATCCATCCATCTAGTTTACCATCTTATATCTTATGAAGGACTTTGTCAATGACTGTGTGACGTGTGTGTGTGTGTGTGTGTGTGTGTGTGTGTGTGTGTGTGCACGTGTGTGTGTGTGTGTGTGTGTGTGTGTGTGTGTGTGTGTGTGTGTCTCTGTGATTTCTCTAATGATTCCCTATGGTGAGCGGGCCTGGGGCAGATGTGATGCACCAGATGTTATCCTTTTATTTCTTCTTCCTCCTTTGCATCCCTCTGCTTCCTCCTGACAGACGTACAAATATGCATATTAAGCACATAGAAATATATAAGCTCCCAAAATGTTCTTCAGAAAAAAATCTTTGCATATCTTTGCTCCAAGCTAAATGAATGACTTCATGTATAAGCAGCCTTTGGTGAAAATTACCAAATGACAAATTGATTGGTGAAGATTGGACCTTGTGGCTAATTTTAGTGAAACCATGCAAATGTCTGTGACTATATTAATGGTGGCTAAATGATTGGCAGTTGAAAGAAGATTCAGTCAGTATGTTTTGTTGTCAAGCTTGAAAAAAATGGTAAAATGCTATTCAAAGAAAACTCACATTCTATCTTCTGTCTTCAGTCTTCTGCCAAGGCCAGTAGTTCTATGATATATGCTTCATCATCGGTACCTTTAACCCTCTGGAGTCTCTAAAAGCACCAAATCCAGACTTCTTCATGACATCCAGACTAGAAAACAAAGCAGCGTGGAGCCCTACTGTAAATTTACCTCTAAAGTTCTGGCTGTAAACTCCATGAGGCCAGTTTCAGTTTGATGATGATATACCAAGTAAAACTGGAGACAAGCTCAAATAGATTTTGTTTAAGATTATAGAACTGGATGTAACCCTCTTATATGTTATATGTACAACCTTTGTTCACAACATTTAAAATTCTTTATTGAGCATGATAGTGTTTTGAATGTAAAAAAAAAAGATTCAAAATCACATTTTATGTTGGACAGAAGGACTGAAAAAAGACACAAAATGATCAAAAAAAGACACAAAATGACTAAAGAAAAGACACAAAATGACTAAAAAAGACACAAAATGACCAAAAAAGACACAAAACAAGAAGACAAAATTACCAAAAAAAGGCACAAAATTACCAAAAAAGACACAAAATGACAAAAAAAAGACACAAAATGACTAAAAAAGACACAAAATGACTAAAAAAAGACACAAAATGACTAAAAAAGACACAAAATGACCAAAAAAGACACAAAACAAGAAGACAAAATTACCAAAAAAAGGCACAAAATTACCAAAAAAGACACAAAATGACAAAAAAAAAGACACAAAATGACAAAAAAAAAAGACACAAAATGACTAAAAAAGACAAAAAATGATTAAAAAAGACACAAAATGACCAAAATCGTTACGCTAAACACACAAGACACAAATAAAATAGAGTCCCACTAGAATAAAAACAGAGTTGGATGACAGGATCACACACAATCACAAGATCACATATATGTTGGTTTTTCTTTGTTTCTTTTTGGTTCAATATGTTGATCCAGTTAGTTAGAATAAAAAATCAATTATTCATATGGGTGAGGTTGTGCTGAAAAAACAACAACAACATGGCATTTAAACATTCTTTCAGTGGTGAATACAGGCAGGATGAAAAGGATTCAGAAATGGACTTAATAGCCCCAGACTCCAGTTAATGGAACAAACTGTATGTGCATTTATCTAAAGGCTGAATAGACAAAGGGTATGGAAATGAATATAACACATGACTCAATACAGCACAACATAATGTGGGATGACAAAAGTCATCAAAGCTTCTAGCAGACTTGCAAACCAATTCACAACTCACACAAAACAGCTGCTGGAACAACCAAGAAATGCAAAAAAAGAGGAAACTCCTAATGATTCAAGGTTCTCCTTGCTTTGACTGTGTTTGTAGACGCCAGTGTTTGTAGAACGCAGGCAGAAAATACTCACAGACAGCCACAGGTGACTCTCATTGTGACTTCTAACTAATTATAATCATTACATGAACCAGCAGTGAGGAACACTGAACAAATGAAACTAACTCTCTAAAAGTTGTTGCTGAGTGTCTTGTGTCTGACAGATCCAGGGTCACAGATGCAAATGATAGCAAATCGGAGGGAACAGAGAAAATCAGGACTGTAGGATTTCTATAGACAAACAAACCAGTCCATACTCTTTCTGCCGTATTTCCTCAAATAGTAGCCGGGGCTTCCATTAATAAAAAATCAGTTTGGGACCCGGCTAATAATAGGGGCAGGCTATTATTTGAAGGAGGCTTTTATTAAAAAAAGAAAATCAGAGCAGCTCTGATTGGCACTTTTTAGAGTGTTTTACACAGCGCAATGTAGCCAGTTACCCGGATGTCGGCCATATTGGAAGTACTGGGATGTAAACAAACAATGAACAGCACGCAGAATGTTTATTTTAAGCAGGATTTAAAATGTCTTAACTACTGAAAAGCCCAGAAGAACGTGTGTAAACGGCTCGACTTTGCTACTTTGGGATTTGTGAGAAAAGACACAAAATTACCCAAAAAAGAATCAAATTGACACAAAATGACCAAAAAAATTGCTAACACTTTACAATAACCAACTAAGTGATGTTTATAGATGCTTTATAAACCAATTATTAACCATTTACAAAGTGCTATACATATTCAATCTTGAAATGTTTTCAACCAATTTCTTAAAGGTATATGAATCATTTCAAAATCATTAACATACTTAATATGGTGTAAAAATGTTATAATAAGTGCAACTGAAACTATTAATAAACTATTAATTATAATTTAATTGTTTGTTCATTGTAAAGTTACTATAAACTTACATTTGTATACCATCTCTTTGCCATTTATAAATTATTTAGTTAGTTAAACATTAATAAATTATGTATTTACCATTCTAAATGGCCTATATACGGTTTATAAATGATGCTTAAACATTAATAAACTATCTGTTTACCATTTATAAATGATGGTTATTGTAAAGTGTTACCAAAAAATTACATGAAATTAAGCAAAAAAAGGACTCAAATTGACCACAAAATGACAAAAAATTACCACAAAAAGACAGAAATTGACCAAAAAAGACACAAAATGACCCAAAAAGACACAAAATGACCAAAAAAGACAAAAAAAATCACAAAAAAGACACAAAATTACCAAAAAAGACAAAAAAAATCACAAAAAAAAGAGACAAAGTGACCAAAAAAGACAAAATGACAAAAAAAAAAACACAAAATGACCCAAAAAAACCCCCATTAAATTACCAAAAAGACTAAAACACATTAACACATAAACACTTTAACACAGTGGAGACAGAGCTGACTTCCAAAAAGATTTGGCGACCCCCAGAAATCATCTCGCGACCCCAATTGGGGTCGGGACCCCAAGGTTGGGAACCACTGGTATAAAGCACTGATTGTTTTTCACTAATTACACTGTATTTGTTGCGTTGCTGAACATTCGGTCCCCATGTTACATATTAAACTACATTGGCTTCTATCTTTTGTCAATATCAGCCCATGTAAAATTGCCTTAGACCCTTCTACTGTCAGCAGTTTTTTTTCAAATTACAAAATGGCAAAAGAGGATGGATGTTTTGATGAGCGGAGATGTTCTATTATCAAGAATTGACGTCAAATCAGGATGAGAATACCCTGTGAAATTTAAGCTGGGTCAGGGGCACCTGCCCAGTGCAGTGCACTCTTATAGCATGACTAACTCACATGCACACGCCAAAATGATGTCAAAAGAAGAAATTACCTCAGACGGATAATGGTGATCAGACTGTGCAACAGTTATACAGGAACTTGTGTCAGACTGCATTGTGAAAAATAATGCCAACCACTATCTGGCAAACTAATTCTGAGCAAGATACCAGAAAAAAGTAAGGACTAGTTTACTTTTAACCCTTAATAGGGCACTCATTGATGTGCTTGCAAATTCCGAATTTCAACCCTAGGGAATATTAAAGGATATTACATACTGCCAGAAGGTGTAAAAAAAACATACGGACCCGGGGGATGGGGGTAATATTTTGAGAAAAAAAAAGTTTATGCGAATAAAGTGAAAAATTAAAGAAGATGCAAAATTAAGTTTTTTTTTTACTTCTTTCTTGTAAACCTGCAACTTTTTTTCTCGTAGATTTCCCACTTTAATATTCGGCCAAGTAAAACTGGAGATAATGTCAAATATATTTAGTATAAAAATGTGTTATATTTGCAACCTGTTTCAACATTTGCAACATGTACATTTCTGTGTGTGAATCATAATTTTTAAGGTCAGATGAATGAAGCAGACAACAACTAAAACATCTCTCTGTCCTTGCATTTATATATTTTTTTATATTTGATTGTTACTTTTAATCTAAGTCCTTTGCTATAAGTTTAAAGGTCCATTCTGACCTCCTGAGTGTGTAACAGTCAGCTTCAAGCCAGAGACTCCTTGGAAAGTAAGAACTAGATACTTTGGGATTTGTCAGAAAAGACACAAAATGACCCCAAAAAAGAATCAAATTGACACAAAATGATCAAAAAAAGACACAAAATGACCCCAAAAAATTAAGCAAAAAATGACTCAGATTGACCACAAAATGACAAAAAATTACCACAAAAAGACACTAATTAACCAAAAAAAGACACAAAATGACCGAAAAAAGACACAAAGTGACCAAAAAAGACAAAATGACAAAAAAAAAAACAGGAGATTTTATGTTTTCCTTTGTTTCTTTTGGGTTCAACATTTTAATCAAGTAAATCAAAGTTAAAAATTAATTATCAGGACATATAGGTGAGGTTGAGCTGAAAAAACTATGTTAAAACTATGTGCTACGAAAAAATGTATGTGAACACTTCTCTGATACTGACGACTGATAGTATCACAGAGACAAAAACAAGCTTTCAGCACTTTGTACTACCCACTGAATGAAAGTTAAAACAACAAAACACACACACACACACACACACACACACACATGCTGTTGCTACTTCAAGTAAAGAGACTTTTACCTTGAGAAAAGAGAAAGGTTTAGGTACAATAAGGAGTGGAGAGTAGAGGATCAGAGGAAGGTAACAAGAGCTTTTAGAATGAGCCCATGGCTGCTGTTGCTGTGGAGGAGGAGAGGTGGAAAGAAAAAAATGAAAGGAAATCTGTCTTCCTCAAGGATAAAGAAATCAAGAGCAGGATATGTTTGCTTTTAAAATCTGTTCTTGAAAAACACTGAGGTTCCCTGTACAAGAATGAAGAAGAATGAGTGAAAACGTTTTGTCTCTATGAGCTTATACGTATGTTTTAATGCATGTTCTATAAAAAAAACCTTTGCAAACATGCACTTTGAGATATGCCTTTGGTAGATAAAACATGATAAGGTGTCCTCTAGGATGCCTATTGTTGGGAATCATACAGGGGGCCGTCAAAATATGTAGAGTGGCTGCCATCAAGAATAATTATTGATTATAATCTTTATCCGTAACTGCCAGATCAAAGATGGCAGAGAAAGGGAAAATAGGTCTTTGTTCTGTCTGAACACATGTGTTGTGGTCAAAACAAAAACAAGCGCAGCAGGAACTTTATATTGCCCTCTAGGGTGCATGTAAATGGAGAAAACACGATGAAGTACCCTATATGGAGCCCTTAAATGGAGAAAAAACATGATTAAGTGCCTTCTAGGGTGCCTTTGAATGGAGAAAACATGAAGAAGTGCCATATATGGAGCCCTTAAATGGAGAAAACATGATGAATTGCCCTATATGGAGCCCTTAAATGGAGAAAACGTGAAGAAGTGCCCTATATGGTGCCCTTAAAAGGAAATAACATGATAAAGTGCCCTATATGGTGCCCTTAAAAGGAAATAACATGATAAAGTGCCTTCTAGGGTGCCTGTGATTGGAGAAAACTTGATGAAGTACCCTATATGGTGCCCTTAAATGGAGAAAACATGATGAAGTGCCCTATATGGTGCCCTTAAATGGAGAAAACATGATGAAGTGCCCTATATGGTGCCCTTTAATGTAGAAAACATGATGAAGTACCTATATGGTGCCCTTAAATGGAGAAAACGTTAAGAAGTGCCCTATGTGGAGCCCTTTAATTTAGAAAACATGATGAAGTACCTATATGGTGCCCTTAAAAGGAAATAACATGATAAAGTGCCGTCTAGGGTGCCTGTGAATGGAGAAAACGCGAAGAACTGCCCTATATGGTGCTCTTAAATGGAGAAAATGTGAAGAAGTGCCCTATAATGGTGCCCCTAAATGGAGAAAACATGAAGGAGTGCTCTCTAGGGTGCATTTAAATGCACAAAATGTGATGAAGTGCTCCCTGATGGAAAACATGAAGAACTTCCTTCCAGAGTATCCTTACATTGAGAAAATGTGAATTAATTTCCTCAAGGGCACCCTTTAATGAAGAAAACATGATGAAGTGCCCCTGAAGGTGGTTTTAAGTGACATATAGGCATTTCTTCCACCACACACAGCTGGTGCCCCTTTAATGTTTTACGCCTCTGGCCCTCAGACAGTGTGACAATAAGTGTGGAGAGAGTCTGCTGCAATCTCTCAGCAAACTGGGTGACACATTTACAATTAATCAAATACAAGTTGATTGTATGGGATTTCTTCACATTAAACAACAGGAGGCTAATCATGTTGATTGTTATGGAGAAGCAGAGGCAGACTGTAGTGTTTTATTAAGTTGTCAACGGGGAAAATTAGAGTTTTTAAACATGGAAAATGTACAAAATACAGCAGCAGTGTGACAGAACTGAGGGGCAAATTTCAGAGAGAGGTACATCACAGATGAGAAATAGTGGTTAAAAGTAGAGTGAAGGTAATAGCAACTTGACAGGCCAGGAGAGAATGTAGGGGGGTGAAAGAAGCTAGAGTTTTGCTGTTTACCACCACAACCTCTTTGAAAAATGGGAGATGAACAAAAAAGAGCACAGATACATGTAATCTAGTAGCCTGGCTAATGCCAGACTATATCACAAATGAGATATAGTCTGGGTACTACCTATTCATTTTTCTGTAGAGGATCCGTGGTTTACGATCATCCAGAGCCCTTTATTGGGCGATATGAATGTCTATCAAAAGCGTCTTTACATAGCTCTTCAGTTATACCAGATGACGTATGTAGAGCGACAGAAATTGATGTTTACATAGCCAGACTAGCCCATCTCTACTCTGAGACTAAAATGCTCAATTCTGCTTCTGCAAAGTTTTCTGCAGCATGTTCTGACTCTGACTGCTCACAGTCTACCGGCTGTGTTGGTGTGTCAGTGTGTGTGTGTGTGTGTGTGTGTGTCTGTGTCTGTGTGTCTGTGAGAGCGTGTTGCTTGCTGCTTTGCTTCTCCAGTTCTTGCTTTCTGCAAGATTATTTATTTTTACGCCTTATTCCCCCTCATGTCATTCAGCCACACACATCCACTGATTTTATGGTCAATAGACGAGCTGCTGGGGGTCTCTGGGCGGCTCCGCAGCAGCGAGCGGTAGCGGGGCTAGTTGGTAGATTAGGCTTTTGCCAAATCCTGTCTGAAACAAGGCTAAAACATCCTTTTTGGTGGTGAAACAGGAGTGTAAAGTCAAACATTGTTCTTCTTTTAAAATAAACTTTGGCTCTAAACTATCTAGAACTGTCTACAGCTAGATCCAAAGAGAGCTTCACGTCTGCTGCAGCCATGTTGGATCTGTAAGAAAACTACAAAACTACAAACTTCAGTCTGTCCAATAGATTGTGTCATCGTCTTGCCGTCCCTCCCCGTTCTGTGATTGGATCCCTAAAACAGGCTTAAGAATCCGCTATAGACACCAGACCCTTTCGCAGTTCGAAATGAAATTGAGCGTGCAAGGCAGTATGGGTATATGCAGGCTAGTAATCTAGTGCATCAGTGTTCATTTAGCCCTTGTTGTTGGTTAATGCATTCACATTGAAGGATATTTGTATTGAATTAATGGTGTTGGGAGAGATGATAGTAGACAGTAGGAATGTGAAGGATATGCAGAGAAAGACTTGCCATTATGACTGCAGTTGGAGGAGCTCATCGCATAGAAAAAGAATGTAAATAAAGAGTCACTATACCTGTAAATGCAACAACTGAACATCAAGGTGACAGTGTGTTTGTGTACGTGAGTGTGTGTATGGGGGTTTATATGTAAGTGAAACGACAGAGAGAGGTGAGAGAAAGAGCTGTGAAATTGTGAAAGATGATTTTCACACATTGCACATTATTCAGTGTCTTTTTGTATTTTTTTATTTTCACTGACACTTTGTGTGCACTCTTGCTCGGCTATGTATAGATTCAAGTGTGTAAGTATGTGTGTCTCTCTGTTGGTTTGTAACAAGGAAGACAAAAGCTCCATTCAAGGGCCACTTCCTTCGAAGGGCACAGTGTACTCTTCAGAGGCCCCTAAGGTCAGTCAGGCTGAGCCTCTTCAGCTTACTCCCTGTGCCTCTTTTAGTTTTAAACCCACTAAACTAAACTACATTTGTGAAAAGAGGCAAATATAACAGGAAATAATCCTTATTAAAGACCCAGATATACACATGATGAGAAAATAATGTGGTGTGGGTGTTAATTCTCTGTGTGTTTGTCACTTAAAGCAACACAGTTCATGTAACACAAAATTTTGTCCATTATTGATTATATACAGCAGCTTTAAAAATAATTTCCTAACTACTATTTACTATTTTTCATTTTATTTCATTTCATTTTATTTTATTTTATTTATTATTATTTTGGTGTATTCCTTGTCTGCGTGCTGTGCTATTTGTTTATTTTTCCCCTTTTCTGTGGTTTGTCATGTGAGTGCTTTATGTGGGAAATAAAATATAAAAATAATAATAATAATAATAATTTTCTGACTGGGATAATCCACGTGAAAGTCCCCTAAAGTAGGAACAACAACTTGAAAAGTTTGTAAAGAAATTCTTGTTGACAACTTGCTGAGTAACCATCATATTACTAAGAAGCATGGAAGATGAAAGTAACTGATGGTAGTAAGAAACTTTATTAATAAATGTATTGCATATACATTTTTGTTGACATGTAACTTGGTATTAGGCTAAAAATGACGATGTAATTATACCGATTAGTATCTTCAAAGTGTCTCAGTGGATAGGTAATACAAAATCAAAAGTATTCAAAAAGGGCCAAAATAGACTCAGACCCCAGAGGGTTAAAGGACATAAACATAAATTTGAAGACTTTAAGGAAGCTATGAAGTTCCTCAGTCAGATGCTAAATGTGTAGGAGGAAAGCAGTGGACAAGGCAAAGTGTTAATTAGAAAATTTGATCTAGATGTGTATATGTGCTATACATGCATAGCTGGTTTCATCCTGATCTGGCCTTGTGGTTTTGGCACACATGTACCAGGCGCTGCGGTTCCAGGCTGCCCGTGACCTGCGTTGTGGCCTTGAGTCCATCTCCCGTTTCACTCTTGCTCTTTTGTGAATTTTTAATGAGATATCAAGGTTCTGAAAAATGAGCCCTGTTATGGCACTTTGACCCACACTGCTGCCTCTGCATCTTGAAGGAAACGGCCAGTAAACAGAGCTACACTTAATTGCATGGCAAATACTCGCTTTGGTTGAGTGCCAATTAGCAGCATCTGTCAGCTTTAAGAAGAGATCTGGCAATCAGTGCTTTCATGTATTCACAACAGATGAAGATTTTTTTTTTCCTGAAAGCTGCCTTAAAGCTACAGGAAACAAAAAAAAAATGTGAATTTTGAACCTTTTTTTCTGCGTCCATCAGGATTAATCTTCAGCTATCGTTTCAGAGCCGTCACGGAAAAGAACATTAGTTTACATTTTATCTCTCATTGACAAAATTTACACTGCTGGCTGAGCCGCAAACCCACGGAGCACCTGTGGGATGCAACCAGGGGAGATGTGGCAGTGGCAGCGGGGTGTGGTGCATCTGTCTGGGCTGGCATGCAGCTGGAGCTGGCATGCTGCTGTAGTCGCAGCTGCAGATAATTGGGTCGTCAGTACTAATGTCTATTTATCTCTCCTGCAGTGAAGCTGGCGCGGCTCCCTGCTGGTGTCTTCACTCACTGGCAGAACATTCTCTGGACCAGACAACGCCATGGCACACAATTCGCAGTTAGCCCCAGTAGTATAGAGTATATAGAGGACAGAAACACTCTCCAGGTGTATATTCTGGACAGCGTACATGTGCTTTCTGATGACCATCTGTCTGTCTTTTGATGAGCTGGCTATTGCCGATTATACTGACCATGTAAAGACCACTTCGATTCTGCCTCCCGAGTCTGCTTATAGAGACCCGATCTGTGTGATCCAGTTAGGGACAAGAGAGCGTCAATAAATATAACAGAGAGAGGGAACAGAGTTTTGTTATGTTCACTTCAACTTAAATTTAACTGCATGGTTTTTTCTGCTTCAGCGTACACATCTGCTTTATAATGAACTTTTTTTTGTTTGTGTAAGTATCACCATGGTGTTTCCTGTCATGTGCATATAGAACTGCAAAGCAAATCTTAATCATTTAATTATCGGCTGGCAGCGTCACTGAATACAAAATAAAAAAAAGAATAGGGGTGAGTGAGGACACATTTAACTGTATTTGGATCTGCTCATCCAAATACATTTCCTGTGTCTATATCCGTACTCAGCGTGGGCAGAGTTTAAAAAAATAAAATGTAAAAAAACAGTTGGGTGTTGTTTTAACTCAGGGATGGGCAACTGGAGGCCCGGGGGCCGCATACGGCCCGCACCCTCACCTGAAGTGGCCCTCAGTACAACTACATGCATTTGAGCATGAAATCTTAAAAGTGCAGTGATAAAATGCACAAAATGACTTCCTGAAATTAATGTTGATCTGCTGTTCTTGCACTGGAAAAAAAAAAAGAAATCACGGTAAGTGGTTATTTTTTATTTGCTTCAAACCTTTTGTATTCCTATTTATACTGTTATACATGCATTTGAGCATGAAATATGTTAAGTTACTGCACTGTAAACATATTTAAAATTGCAGTTTCATCATATCTGGTTCAGTGCACGGTCCTATATGTGGCCCTGTGGTAGTGTCCATGAAAAACTTTGGCCCCCTGCAGCATTTAAGTTGCCCATCCCTGTTTTAACTGAAAGTGGACGGAGTAGTATAGAAGCTTCACATTTTAAGCCTGAAATGTATATAGGTTAATCATAAGTTGCTATATGTATTATAAATGAGAAAACTATTTTCCAAACAGACTCAAAATTGAGCTTCAGATCAACGTTTTTGATCATAAAAGCAACTATTTGCAGAACACAAAAACCCCACAAGGATTTCCCTTCATCAGAAGTACAAAAAGTGACACAAACAGTTTAAACAGTTTTCTAACTTTTGGTAATGAAAAAAAAAAAAGCTTTCTGCAGCCCATTGCTTGGTGTTAGTATGTTCCTGCATGTCTCGCTGGCAAGTTTACTATTAGGATCCCATTAGGTTCTTGAAAATCACCTTTGTGGACTGCTAAAAAAAAACTAATCACTAATAACAAAAAAAGAGTAATGATTTACCTTGTTTGCTGTTGTAGGGGTCAGGTCAGTGGTTTTGTAGGGACAAAAGTTGAATAAATAAATAGTAATAAATAAATAGATTAAAAATATAGAAAAAGGTAGAAAATAAAAAACAGATGCAAATAATTTAATATGCAAATTTTTACATGTATTTAATTATTTATTGAGGTATTTCTGTATTTTATTATTTCTACATTTTCATTTATTTATTTAGTTATTCAGAAATTTATTTGGACATTTCCACATGTATTGTTTTATTTTTAAATGTATTTATTGATTTGTTTCTACACTTAGTTTTATTTTTATCTATTTATTAATTTATACTTTTGTCATTTTTCATCCCTCATAGTTTTGGGCTGCAGGAGATTTTTTCATTGCAATACCATGAGCGACTCATAATTCATTCAAGGTCCCACCACCAACAAAATGCTATCTTTGATTTCAGCTTGTAAGCTGCAGCTACCGGCGCAACTTGTCCTGTCATCTGTCAGTCAAACATGTACAATGGCCCGCCCACTCAGAGGCTTAACGTCTATCTAAAAGACCTTTTTTGCTTTTCATAGACTGATAAGTATACTCAAAAAAATAGTTCCTCCATGAAACTGCTCACAACAAGGTCGGTGGATTATGTCAACCGGGTCGTTATTTTTTGAAAAGAGACATTGCTGATGACTTTTAAAATGTTTTTTTTTTTCTACAATTCTACAATGTCATTTAGCAGACGCTTTTATCCAAAGCGACATACAAATGAGAGTTAATACAACACAAGCAAGGATGAAGTCAAGAAACATAGCAAGAGTGGGTTCCGTGGGTTCAGTTTGAGTCCATTAGGACACAAGTGCTTTTAGGCTGCAAGAGCAGTTAGTGAGATACTTGTTATAGTCATCAGTGTAGATCAAGAGTGAAGGTGTTCAGTAAAGAGTTGGTCTTCAGTCTCTTCTTAACCATCTTCTATGATCGCGCCGTCATGATCAGAACACATGAAGTTAAAAAAGAAAAACATTCAACATTGACATTCCCAGGTCATGTAAAACCAAAGATATGATAATAAGATAAGATAATAATAATAATATGTAATTTTGCACATAGTTTGTTTTTGAAGAGTTGCAGCTAACAAGGAAAAAAAGCCTATAAATATACAAGTTTTTTGGGACTTTTTTGTATATAGTTTTATTATTTTTAAATTTTACCTTTGTATATGTTCATATATGCATCCTATGTTTACATTTTCAAGTACCAAAACAGTTCATTGAGCATATTTGTGGTTTTTATTGTAGTAAATAGTATCATTTTTCAACTCGGATTTCATGATTTTTGTGTATTTTTGGCCTCAATATGTTGAAAAAATGGATACTAAATATGGGTATAGTAAACATTTTTTATGTGGTACATGAAGGGCAAAATCAAAAGTATTCAAAAAGGGCCAAAATATTGATTGAGAGGGACTCAGCAGAACGGATGGAGTCTGTGGGGTCGTTTGGTGGGAAGGAAAGGAACAGCTGGGTATCATCGGCGTAACAATGGTATGAGAAGCCATGATGGAGGATTTTTGTGCCAAGTTAGGTGATTCAACTTGAGAGGAGAAGGGGGCCTAGCACTGATCCTTGAGGCACCCCAGTTTTTTATTGTTGTTGTTTTTTGGTGGTTTGAGTACCAAAAATAAAGTGCCACACAGTTCTTCAATAGAAGGCAGAAATCAGCTGGAGACACTGCCATTATCTCCAACACTCAGCAACTCATACCAACACCATCTAGATAAATAGCACCACAGGTATGAGGAAAGATAGCAGCACTTTTTATTTTGGGGGAGAGAACCGGCCCTTTAAGTTCAATCAATTCTCCTCACTTAAAAATGGTCTTTTATTGCGCCTCTTCAATAACAGAGACATCGTGTATGTTTGCTTGCAAAAATAGTTCATAGCCATTGAATGTGATGTGTATCTGAAGGGTGTTATTGGTTGAGAAAGAATAGGTAGATCAGTGTGTCCACGTGTCCCTGAAGTGGACAGCTAGAAAGATGTCTTAAAGCTTTTCTCATTAGCTTCAACATTTCCTCCTCACTGACAGGTGTGTGTGTGTGTGTGTGTGTGTGTGTATGTGTGAAAGAGAGAGAGCGAGAGAGAGTTTCCTTCTCCCTCACTGGCAGCTATTGATTGAGTCTGTGGGGCTAAGAAACAAGATATCACACAGCAACCAATCTCAGTTTGGATTATGTCATATCTCTCTCTCTCTCTCTCTCTTTCGCTAGCTTTTCCCTCCACTACACCTTTACTGTGGATTCCCTTCACTCAAGTGGACAGATCCTCAAGGTGGAAAGAAACTCACCACACATCCCCAGATATCGAACTCCCCAGGGAATCTCTACAAATCATTTTTAGGGGCTGCCAATTATACAGAGGGGCTCTAAACTTTGAAGACTTCAAGGACTTTGTAAAAGTCTAAGGTAAATTTAACTTCGGCTCTAAGGTACCAGCACCGGAACTGGCTGCTCTTTGCATTCTGTGCTCTTTTAGTCAATATACCTTGCACAAAAATTGAAAGCAGGGAGTGTCTTTACTCTGTGTACGTGGCCCGACACTTCAGTAAATAGACCATTTACCTGCTGTTGAAATGGCTGTGCAGCTTTTGTTTCACCATCCAGTCACTTGGCAGTAGAGCCTCAGTGTTTGTGGCATTTTTGCATTATATGTATGGTCCCCTTTACTTAATTTGCATGTAAATCAATGGCTCCACCATCCGAGGCTGACTGAACTTCATTTGAACTTGCGTGCAACCACATGATAGACAAGGCACCACCACCACTGAGCAATTTGCATGCAAGATGCGACTGGACAAACACCAACTGTACTTTGGTATAATCATTCCTTTGGACAAGCACCAACAGGCTTTCATGAATGAGTGAGTAAAAGCAATTTACAACAACCTGACAGCCTAGAATGGCAGCCTGCAGTGCCATGGACTAAACAGCATAAATCCTGCCCTATATCCTTACATGCACTACCAGCATCTTTACGGGCACAAATACTGTAGTTATATGATAAATAAGAATAAAAGTATGCAGTCACACTAGCAGCTCTGTGAGGCAAAGGCTGAAATTAGCATGCTAACATGGTGATATTTAGCAATCTAGCTTTTTTTAGGGAATAAGCATGCTAACATTTGCTAATTAGCTAGAATGTAGGGCAGGGTACAGTGGCACTGAGAGTTCAGCATGCTGCAGATAGAAAAAACGAAAGCAGGCGGCAACCTCCAGGTCTGAGCAGTGAGGCAAACCAGGAAGTGCCTTAACCTGCATTCTACCGAAAATTCCAACAGGGGGCGCTGACGGCGGCTGCAGAAGCATTTTGGTCCATTCATTTCAATACAAAATGAGAAAACTTCTCACTTGATTTATTACCTCAGAATTTTTTTAAGGACAGCACTATGGTCTCAATCACTAATAGAAAATCTTCAAGACAATTTGATGTTAATAGTGTAAATAATGGCCCCATTTAGAAGAAAATAGAAGATAAAGAAGAGTATGGTTTGTGGTGTGGCTACCTTTGATTGACAGGTCACTAACAAAAAAAAAGGATGTTTACTGGTTTGGTCAGTAATTTTGACCCTTTCACTGTATTTTCACTTAATGACAGTTTATTTGAACATTTTGTTCAGTAAAAATGTCTTGTTCAGCATTTGGTTGGACTAACAGACACTCCAAGGAGTCGCTGTTTATTTTTCTGAGGTCAGTAACGTACATTTTGTTTTTGTTTTTTGCTAGCCAAAACTAACATCCCAGTTAATGCTCCAGTTAATGCTAACATGAATTAGCAGCAGCTTCTCTCAGTCAGGTTGAGGTGTAGAGAGGCTGTAGTCAGTGATCAGATCCCTCTCCTCCTCCACAGTCCAGATATGGTCTGCTCCCCGTATCGGAAACAAGATGGCGACACAAGATGGCGACGAGTGTAACGCTGAACTAGGTGCCTCAAATGGGCCACAAACCAACGGGTGACGTCACGGTGACTATGTCCATTATTTATACAGTCTATGAACGAAAGCAGACAAAGAAGCTTCTTCATCAACTTAACACATGCAGCAATTAGAAAACATTAACCAACTTAACGATGCACACAACATTAACTTGACAACACACTAAAACATAAACTTGGTGACACACACAATGACAACACGTATGTGCAGAATTCAGAAAAAGTGTTGCAGGAAGCTCACAACACAACGGAAACTATTTCCAGGGGACACTAATAAGTGTTGCACACAGCTGGAGCAAGCTTGTTGTTACCATGGTTTTTGCCATGTGAGGTTATAGTTTGATGTTTCTGTTGAATTTCTGAAATATTTTCTGCCATTTAACAAAAAGACAAGCTCCTCAATGGTGGTGCGAGTGTTTTTGTAGAAGCTTGTGGCTCGATTTTTATTTCTACAGATTGACATAGAGTTGATAGAGGGATTGAAGATTTGATTAACTGTGCTGGCTGTATTATTTGAGTAGTGTCATGCATCATTACATGCTGTTTGTAGATCGCTATAGATATGCTGTTAGATGTGCTGACCTTTAGTATCTCCTTTGAGGAATTCTCAAGTATCTCAGTGTGTGCACAATAAACAGTACATGTAATAATGTATATTTAATGTTGCACCAACATTAAAACAATCTGTAGGAATTAGTGGTGCGACTACAGAAGCTCACTGCCATTTAGTATGCTATTTGATGTATATAACACGCCGTACATGACAAGAGATGTCATTTCATGAACAATTCACACATAAGTAATGCATAACACACTTTTCCTGCAGGGTATTGTGCTCGAGACGGTGTAGCCGTTTCATGTTGCTTAAAAGTGAGATGTTGAATGAAATGCTGTGAAAAAAACATGCAGAATATGAAATCACAGGATTCAGATATGTATCAAGATGGATGTGATGTCATTACACATTCAGCTGTCTTTGGGTACATAAGAGAAAGCATCTCCTTGTTGTAAGGCCTGTCAGCGCGGTTCACTCGTCAGGCAGAGGAAGTTTAAAAGATCTCTTCAGATCTCTGGCTGCATTTGTTGTGAGTGCATAAAAGACCAGCCTTTATATCAATGTCCAGTAGTGTGAATTAAAAAGTGAGAATGAAAAAAGCAAGAAAGGTGTCATAGAAGAATAGGAGATCAGGGTTGAGAGGAAGGCAAGTCTTGTTAATATTGATAAATCTCTTTTCTTCAAAGGCTAAACCTGCCGGCTTCATCATTACAACACGTCTCTCTCACTTTTTCACTCTGACAGGCAAGGAGCAAAGATATTTTTATTTAATCAAGATCTTCTCTCTGTTTTCAGCAAAGGAGGTTTTTTCTCTTTAATAAGATTTTCTTGAATATTAAAAGGAAAATGAAACTGTGTTAATAATATAAGGGAGCTTCCCTCTGCTCATATGTGGCAATAATTAAGTCCCTGGAGTGGTGCTGGCTGAATGTGTGTGTTTGGATGTGCGTGCGTGTGCATGCTGTAAGCACATGTTTAATAAAGCAATGTCAGTTGTTAACTATTTTTAATGAGTTTTGCACAGAGCACTTCATCTTCTTAAAATCATAATTCAGACCTCACTGTCCGTCATACAGAGATACGTTTCCTGATGAGGACACTCTGTGCTAATTTTATGCAGTTGCAGCAGCACCTGCAATTAATGGGAATCACTTATGTGCCTGCACTGAGACTGCAATGGAAGGAAAAAGTTTTAAGTTAATTGCCGCTTCAGTGACAGAAAGTTTCCTCTGGCCATAAATGCAGCATGGGATTTTTAACCCTGAATATGCAGACCGCAGCAGCAGTGCCAGCTCCGGTGGCAAAAACAAATACAGGTACATGTTAGATTCAAGCCCAAATTAGCTGTGAGCTGCTTATGGATATGGACCCCATTTCCAAAATGAGGATAAAACTGGCCATGCATAGGTAATCCTACCTTAATTGGCGTTTGGCAGAAATGTAATATGGCACACATGGTAATGATCTGTGGGCTTGATTATGCAGATGGGGTCCAGTCACAGAGAGGACAGGATTTTACAAACAATGTGTCTTTGTGATGTGACGGACCGATTGTTGTGGATGCCATAAGCTGTGAATTTGGCCAACAGATGACATTTTGACTAAAAGGAGAAGAGTAAATATTACCATTTTGGATCCTTCCCAGTAGAGTCCTTGAATTTTAAATACCCTAAATGTGGCAGGAGACTGATACATATAAAAATGCCACAAACATGAGAGCTTTTTACAGGAATATTAAATGTATAATATCGTTATAAAAACAACACTGATGTCATGTATGATGTGTGCAATAGGCTTTATTTCTTACTGTAGAACATGTGCAATAAGCTTTTTCTCTGTGTGACATGTGCAATAGGTTTTTCCTTTACAATGTGTCTCTGTTTACAGGAGTTGAGTAGCATGTTGAGTTAGGTAAGGTCTGATTTTTCTGATGTTGTAAAGCAGGGGTCTCAAACTTGTGGCCTGCAGGCCAATTGCAGCCCTCGTGACAATAATTTGTGGCCCCCACCTTGATATGAAAGTTTAATGTGAGTTTTATATGAATAGCACTTTACCGTGTTGTGTTTGGAAGGTCCCTTTAATAACTTTTTTTTGGTAATTCTGTGTCTTTTTTTGGTAATTTTGTGTCTTTTTTTAATAATTGTGTGTATTTTTTTAATAATTTGTGTATTTCTTTTATAATATTGTGTCTTTTTTTTAGTAATTTTGTGTCTTTTTAAAATAATTTGGTCTTTTCTGGGTCATTTTGTGTCTTTTTTTTATTTTAAATGTGTCTTTTTTGGTAATTCTGTGTCTTTTTTTGGTCATTTTGTTTCTTTTTTTAAGTAATTTAGGTTTTTTTCTGTCATTTTGTGTCTTTTTTTTTTTTAATTTTGTGTCTTTTTTTTGGTCATTTTGATTCTGCCTCCAGCGGCCACCAGGTAATTTGAGTTTGAGACCCCTGTTGTAAAGTGTCGTGACCGGGCAACTGAGACGACAGTAATGGAAAAAAGGTGTGTTGGTCATCAATCATCACCCCTAAGTTTCTCACCACCCTGGTGGGGGTAAGACACAGAGAGTTAATTTTGATGTTGATGTCGTGGTGTATTGTGGGTTTAGCAGGGAGGACCAGCAGTTCAGTTTTTGCGAGGTTCAGCTGGAGGTGATGTGCCTTCATCCATGTGGCGATGTCTGAGAGGTAATCATTCGTTGAGCATTAACTTAATGAGAATAGTATGAATAGCAATGAAAAAAAATTTAAAGCAGGTTTTGATTCACTTTAAATCCTCAGAAGGTTCAAAAGACACGATTCTGCCTATGAGCACGTCTTTTGAACATGACACGACTTACATCAATGTGTTAAACGTATGTGTAGAAATGTGATTTCCAGCTTTAAAGTGAGGTTCATAAAAGCTAAAAATACCAACTGTTTCTTCAAGAGTATAATTAGATCTGAGTGAGGAAAAAAGGAGATTAATGTGAAAACAGTGTTGGATCTTCTGTGTCTGTATGTGCTGTGCAATACCAAAAGATCTTCTCCTGAGGATGGAGCCACTGCTGTATATACTATACTACATGGTCGCCCATAAAGTTGAAATAATTTAGTTTTCAGACAAAGTCTTCTGTTAACTGTGGTTTCATTTTCATTGTGATATGTTTGGAAGAGATTGATTGATAAAGTTCTGAGAAGATATACACTTTATCCGTCAAGAATAAATCACATTGTCACAATCATTTCATGGAAAGAGGTAAAAATAAAAATATTTTATTCCATCTTATAGGATATATTGTGCAGGCAAGAGCAGCAATACTTGGGATATTAATCAATAAATGAGAAAGAAAACAAAGTGTCAAAGATACAGTATTGAGTGAGGTGGTGTCACAGTCCTGTTCTGTCGCCAGAAGACTTTGGACCTTTTGTTAAAGACTGTCAGTATCTGTCTGGAGTTTTGTTTAGCAAGAGGAGTTTGTGTTTCTTTTTTAGTGGGGTCTGCTTTATTGAGATTTTTGCACATTATATGCTCTTAGTGGTTTATATTAGTTTATGGTTAATAATCTTAATTTAATTCCATGTTTTCCACCATTCGATCACAAACATATTTACCACATGATTGTATACAACAACTAGACTAGAAGTACGCTAACATGAAATCAATCAATCAAATCAAAATTACTTTATTTATCCCCGAGGGTAAATTCAGTGTGTGTGTTAGCTCTGTTAGAATGAGACAGCCTGATGTCTGTAGGAGAGAAGGATCTTTTGTATCTCTCCGTCCTGCAACGGAGAGAGAGGAGCCGTCCACTGCTGTTTTTTTGGTCCATAAAGGTTTTGTGTAGCGGGTGATCCGGGTATTTAAAGATGGCCTCGAACATGTTGACAGTGCCTGTCTCCACCACCTCCTCCAGTGTGTCCAACCCAAGGTTATTATAGTTAACGAAAACTAACGAAATAATGAAAACTAGAATTGGAAAAACATTTTTGTTAACTGAAATAAAAATAAAAACGATAACTAACTGAAATTGTATTTTGTTGTTACAAAACTTACTAAAATTATAGTGAAAATGTCCTTCGTTTTCGTCTTTGTCAACTTTTTTCATGCGTAAACCTTTTTGGTTGATATGAAATCTATTTCATCTATCTGGTTTTATGACTTAATAAACTTATTGGGGCTGAGATGGATAAGACAAAGGAAATAAAGGCAACATTTATTGTGACTTTTTTTTAATCTGGCACCCAACAAATACCCCATTACAAAAAAACGAAAACTAACACTAAAACTAATAAAAACTAAACTAAAACTAAGCATTTTAAAACGAATTAAAACTAGCAAACTCACTCTAAAAACTAATTAAAACATACTGAATTTGAAAACAAAGATTGACAACGAAATTAAAACTAAAACTAATGAAAGATCCCAAACTATTATAACCTTGGTCCAACCTGGCTCCAACTACAGAACCAGCTCTTTAGACCAGTCTGTCCAACCGCCTTCATCTCTGTGTGTGATGCTGCCTCCCCAGCAGACTACAGCATAAAACAACACACTACCACCACAGACTGATAAAACATCTGCAGCATCGCACTACACATGTCCAGAGATCTGAGCTTCAAGAAGAAAAAGAGGCAGCTCTGCCCCTTTTTGTTAATTTGTGTTTAGGGACCAGTCCAAATTATTATCCAGGTATACACCTTGATACCTATAACTCGGCACCACCTCCATGTCCACCCCACAGGTATTCACTTGCAGAAGGGAGGGCTTGAACCTGCTGAAATCTCTGATCATTTCCTTAGTCTTTGAGGTGTTCAGTAGGAGATAGTTCTTGTGACTCCAGTCGCTGAAGGCTTTTATCAGATCCCTATATTCAGATTCCTGTCCATTCCTGATACATGCCACAATAGCAGTGTCGTCGGCATACTTCTGGATGCGGCAGGACTCAGAGTTGTATTTGAAGTCTGTTGTGTACAGTGTGAACATGAATGGAGCCAGAACAGTGCCTTGTGGAGCCCCTGTGCTGCTCATTAATGTCCCAGAAACACAGTTCCCCAATCTGACATACTGTGGTCTTCCTGTCAGGTAATCTGTGATCCAGGAGATGAAGGAAAGATCCACTCCCATCTCTGTGAGTTTGTTTTTGAGTATGTTACTACATACAGTCATAAGACACAAGGCAATCATAATTAATTCATCTTAAACATACATATATACCCCTTATCCCAACCCACTGCCACCCCAAAAACACATTACACACACACACACACACACACACACACACACACATCACATCACATTAAAAATATGTTCTGTATTCTCCCCCAGAGCCCCCCTTCCTTCCAGGCATGCCACTTATTATTTTTAAGTCTTAAAGTACCTCATAAATCTACTTCCATGCATCATTGGATTTGCTCTGATTTATTGTTGTCTTAAGACAACGTTCTTTCCTATAGTCAATTGGTATCTCATCAATTATTTAAAAACCTGTATTATAATGAGGCTTCTGTTTTCTAGGTTTTGGATGATGCTAAATGTTTTCTGTTTTATTTTGTAGGAGCACTCCTTCTCTTTGTCTGCTTTCCTGTCTGAGTGATTATCGTCCCCAACCATATACTGTATATAAATAATGGACGTAGTCACCGTGACGTCACCCATTGGTTGATGGCTCGCCTTGTTAGTGACCTGTCAATCAAAGGTAGCCACGCCCCAAATCATATGATTCTTTATCTTCTGTTTTCTTCTAAATGGGGCCATTATTTGAACTCTCAACATCAAATTGTCTTGAAGAAGAAGTGTTGTCCTAAAAAAAAATTCTGAGGTAATAAATCAAGTGAGAAGTTTTCTCATTTTGTATTGAAATGAATGGACCCAAATGCTTCTGCAGTCGCTGTCAGCGCCCCCTGCTGAAATTTTGGTAGAATGCAGCTTAAGGCACTTCCTGGTTTGCCGCCCTGCTCAGACCCGGAGGTTGCCGCTTGGCCCCGACCTGATTTGTAGCACCTGTGTCTAATAACGTTGCTTTCCTTCTGTATTTCCTCGTGTTTGTTGCCAGACTGTCTCAATAAGCATTCTCACATTAATTTCCCAATTTTTCCCTCTCGTTTGCATATTCTTCAGTACTTTTGAACTTGGGATTTCTTTCCCCCACTTTTGCAGTGAGTCCTCCCTTTTCTGCTGCCTACCTGTTTTTAGACCTGTTGAATTCGAAAGCTTGGCCCTTCTCTATGCTTAAACACCAGCCACAGCCAGAGCACCATAAAATGTTCTACAAATCTCCCGCACAGTCCAATTAAACCATCACATTTTGCTACAATGGCATCATTAGGGTTTTATAATGATGGAACAAAGTGTGCCTTGATGTGAAATGCAGCAGAAAAGAGCCAGGAAAAAGGCAGATTTTGGCTTTTTGCTCAATCACAGCAATAATGTTGAGGAATTCATATATTGGTTGGAAGTGGTGGCACAGCTTCCTGGGCAGTGTACTTGAGTTTGCATAACAGAGTGAAGGATTGACTCTTTTTGTGTCCCACTAGAGCGGGACTATCTTTACATCTCTAATCCTCATTGTCTCCATGTCTCCAAGTAAAGTGGATCAAAACTGAAGAGTGTGTGCTTTGTCATACTTCTTTTGTCTGTGTAATTCTTGACTATATTTCAAGTTATCTGCTAAATTCTTAGATTATTTTAACAGTTCATTGTGGGAGTGATAAAATACGCACACAGTCTATTAGTTAAATTAAAGCTTTTTAATACTTTTTTTCTTCAAGGTGCAATTAGAATTATTGTTTTGGTTCACAGTTTCTGTCAGAGGTAATTACAAGTGTATTCTGTCTTTGTTAAACTGTCTTGCTCATTCCAATGAGCAAATCAGCAGGGCAAAGCCACCGCCCTGAAGTCTGCTCTGGAAGTGTATGTTATGCTATTGTTATACCTATTACTCCTTGGCCTTGGGATGTAGGCTGTTTCCTAACAATACATTGGCTGTACACACTACACAACACATAAGTTTCTGTGGAAATTGGAAGAACATGTGATTTGCTGCAGTGTAATTTCAGCACTGCACAATTCCAGTATTACAGGAGATCTTGGGTTATTCTTCTTACATTAGCATTGTATTTATTACTAGCATGTTCATCATGAAATACAGTCATGGAAAAAAAAAATTAGACCACCCTTGATCTATTCAATTTCTTGTTCATTTTAATGCCTGGTACAACTAAAGGTACATTTGTTTGGACAATATAATGATAACAACAAAATTTGCTCATAAGGGTTTTATTTAAGAGCTGATATCTAGACATTTTCCATGTTTTTGATAATGATTTTGGTTATTATCAAGAAAACCATGGAAAAATGTCTACATATTAAACACTATTTTGTTATCACTATATTTTTTAAACAAATGTACTTTTAGTTGTACCAGGCATTGATATGAACAAGAAATTGAAGAAAAAGGGTGGTCTAATATTTTTTTAATAACTGTATATATATATATATATATATATATATATATATATATACATATTATTGTTTCTGGAGACAGGTAATTAGCTTAGCTTTAAAAATATCCTTCAAAAATCAGGATCAGAGAAATAATTAACATAACATCATGAAAATAGCCCAATTTCCACCACATGGTACAGCATGGCTTGACTTACTTGGAGTCTTTTTTGGTTTTTCATATACTGTACAGAAGCTGTGGATGGTTCCTGGTACTTTCTTTAAACCCATCATGGTCAATGTTCCAAGGAAGCTGAGCCAATACTAGAAGGTGGAGTTTAAAGTTCACAACACTGTCACGTTGAAAAGGAAGTCATGTAAGTGTTATGTGGCTTCGCTACGACTACATTCATGGACTACTTTCTGCACTGGAAAACAAAATTGATGAAGATTGTGTTAAAAGTGAGTTGAGTGGAGTCGAGCCGAGCCGAGCCATGCGGTGGAAGTGAAGTGAAGGTTGGAGCATAAATCAACTGCTACAACTTCACTCTCATCCTCCTCTTCACCACAAGTGCTCCTATACGTCCACTTAAATAAGTCTGAATGAATGAATGAAAAGATCTCTCTCTCTCTCTCTCTCTCTCTCTCTCTCTCTCTCTCTCTCTCTCTCTCTCTCTCTCTCTCATTCAATTCAACTGGCTTTATTGGCATGAACACTTCCAGAACATAAACATTTCAACAATACACTATAACAATATGAGAATGTCTCTCTCTTTCTCACTTTTCTTTATAAAAAACACCTAAGTTATTTGATATCTTACTACCAACTACCTGATAGAATGAGAATAAAAAGGCTTTAGCAGCCAATATCCCCTGAACCAGAGATTTAAATAGATTATTACATATATATATATATATCTATATCATATGCTGCAGTCATAATATTCTCATGTTGATATTGGATTCAATTACTATTTGAAATGTGAAAGATGTCGCTCTCAGTGACAAATCCAGAGAGAATTCCCACCCACTTTACAGCACTGAGCTGTTTTTCTCCACAGTTCGCCTCCTGCCGAGCACCAATTGGCTGGTTAGCGACCAGCAGAATGGCACAGTGAAGCTTCACACTGTTAAATATCCAGATATTTCCCTTAGGAGAAGGTGGAACCCAAAACAGAGCTAAAAGGAGAATGAGTGTTGTACGTACACTCATCGGGTGGCCAGAAACACAACTCCAAATGCTTGCTAATGCTGGTGCATGCCTGCTGGGTGTAAATAAGCAGCTGTTTGCTTGTGAAACTATGACGATATGTTTGCAGCTACCCCCAAGTGGCAAAAAAATCCATTAATGCAGCTTTAAAATAATGAAAAGTTCACATTTTAATGGCTTTAGTTGTGTCTGTATGTGTATATTGCACATGCACTGTGGTTTACCCATTACAGGTGGTACTGGTACAGTGTACAGTACTCAGACAGTATTTGGTGTTATCTATTACACAGACTGGGAAAACACAACTCTGTAGCCATGCCCAAAAGAACAGTAAAAATTTCTGCCCACTGCAGTGGATCAAAGCAGGATGAATCTGGAGCCCGAGTGAGACTGCAGTGGCAAAAAAATCTATTAATGCAGCTTTAAAATAATGAAAAGTTCACATTTTAATGGCTTTAGTTGTGCACTGCAAATAACCAACTGACAAAAAATGAGAAATGCATGACTAGAATCAAGCAAATACATGATCAAAATTAATTAAGTTAAAAAAAAAATATCTAGGCACTGGAACACCAATGATATGTTGAAATAAGTCCAAATATATTTATTTTGAGTGTGGCTTGAATAAGCCAGCAAAACTTGAAACTAGCACGTTTTGGTGGTAAAAATGCTTTAAAAATAGCATTAAAATTACATGCAACTAAGGCTCTCAATTGGAACCAATATTTTAGGTAAAAACTCACCATATTCAACAGTTGAATAGCTTGAAAAGCACTAAAAAGCTAACGATGTCAATCATAAAAAGACGTCTTTAAATAATAAGATAATTACATAAGCACATAATAATAATACTAATAATTAAATAAGTACATAAAGCTATGGTCAGTAGGTAAATTATACTCAAAACAATATCATTAAGATACTACTGCTAGATATAAGAAGAAAATACTTGGTAAGCTTCATGTTTTTTGCAGTGTCTGTACGTGTCTATTGCACATGCACTGTGGTTTACCTATTACAGGTGGTACTGGTACAGTGTGCAGTACTCAGACAGTAATGGGTGTTATCTATTACACAGACTAGTAAAACACAACTCTGTGGCCATACCCAAAAGAACAGTAAATATTTCTGCCCAGTGCAGTGAATCAAAGCAGGATGAATCTGGAGCCCGAGTGAGACTGCAGTGATTAACAGCCCTTTGAAGGTGGCTCTGCTCTTTCCACAGTGCATGAAGTTTTGCAGAAGTGTAACCAAGCTTTGTGAGGCTCAAAATGTAGAAAATTTGATTTTCCAAACTATGAAAACAGGCGAAGACTGAGCTGTAAGACATCCAACAGTGGACTAACCTTCAACTTTGTTTCCTACAAGTTCTAACACATTTAGCTGGTTTGTTAAGGATTTAATCTGAAATAGCTGTTTGTGTTTTCAATTATATGTCACATTTGTAGGGTATCTAGAAAATAAGATATCCTTGCTTTATATACTTCTGAAGCCAAGAGCTTCTGGGTTTTTTTAACCATTATCTCGAGATCATAAAATAATGAAATTGTTATCTTGAGAAAATTAGCTTCATGATCAGATAACGACAAAATTGACTTGTCCTCTTTAGAAAATAAAACATCCTTTTCTCTTTATTTCTAAAACAGTTTGGGTCAAATCAGCAGACAGTAAATGCATTCAAGCATCATATATATGTATACATACAAATACATATATGGAAATAATATTAAAGGCATTATTTTTGTAGTTCATTAAAAATTAAAAAGAAAAAAAGCACAAATTGTGAAAGAAATATTTGTATTTATTCTTAAAAAATAATAATTTCTGACAATGACTGATAATACAGACACAATAAAGCATTTTTACTGTAACAATTTAGATATTTTCAAAGTAAAAGTCCCATATTTGTACCTTAAAATACCTACATTTCTGAATATTTGAGGTGCTCTATAGACACATTGCTTCATAATTCTTGACGATGACTGATGTATTTCAGATTTTTATGTCTAACTCCATCCATAATAAAAAGCAAGCATTTTTACTGTATTTAACAAGTTCAAGGTACAAATATGAGACTTCAACTTTGGAATATCTTGAATAAAAGTGTAGCACATTTTCTTTTCATTTATGAAGGACACATGTAACAGGTTTTGTACTTCAATAAATCCATTAAATCTTATTTCCATATGTATTTTGTAAATGCCATTGTTAACTTATTTTGAAAATCAAACACAGAATGCCCCTGCTAACCTAATCTTAGTGACTGTCTGTCACATTGATCTGGCCCCTTTGAATCCATTTACCATCAGTTAATTTGACCCAAAAGTTATAAAAGGAAAACCTTTTGTTATCTCAAGATAATGATCATTGTTAACTTCTTATCTTGAGATGATTGTTAATAATCTTGTTATTTAAAAATGACAAATCTCTATTTCTCTAGTTAGCAATCATGTTATGTTGAGAAAGTTTTTTGTAGCATTAAACATGTAATTGCAAGCACAACCATTCTCTTCTGACCTTATATACTGATTTATATTTTTCAGATACATTTCTCCGGAGCTAGTATTTGCATGTGTGATGAAATCTTTTAGTCTCTCAAAACGAACAGCTCTTTCTTTTTTTCCAAGAGTCTTATTATCCCAGAGGGAGAGGGTCTATTTAATGCTAAGTGCCAATTACTAGCACTCCAAGGTTAGCGGGCCAAGCTACCCCACACTCTGTCTGCACTTTTTTGTACAGCAGGAGACGAGCCCACAGCCCTCTGACCAGACACCCTCCCTCTGTCTGTCACTCTGTCGCTCTTTCTCCCACTGCCGTCCCCCTTTACTTCCCCTCTTTCTCCCCCTCCCCTGTTCACATTCTCAAATGTGTTCATGCTTTCAGCTGGTAGCTATCATATCTTTCTCCTCCTATGGTTGATCTCTCTCTTTCTCTCTGCCTAAGTGATGAGGATCGAGAGTGTTCATTTAAACGCGCTGGAGCATTGCTGTGATAGAAAAGACCCAGTAACTGTGCAGAGTTTCTGCATACGTGTCTGTGTCTTTGTGTCTGCCTGGCTCTTTGTTGGTCTTTATGCATGCTGCCGGTGTGTGTGTGTGCATTCAAGAGGATCTGACATATTGCAGGAATAGCAACTTTCTCTTCCCTCTGTGTGTGTGATACAGTGATACAGGCCGTATGCTTCCCCTCAGCGATCAAATCAAATAGACCCTCATCTCCCAGTGAAGCTCATTCAAAAACGACAGGGGTGATTGACAGGTGCCGTGGGCGCCGCATGCACACACAGACGCACAAAACCACAACTCGGATTTATCTGTCACAGCGAGGCAAAACAGCACGGCTGTGAGTTAGATCTCGACTTGGCTTGCATTATGCATTCAAGCATGTGTACACTCGTGAGTGCTAAAGAGAGGAAGGGGACCAGCTCTACTTAGAAGGCATGACATCCGTGATTTGCAGCAGTGGGATCCAGGTCTCCTCCTGACGAGCATGGCCTTTGTTTCCTGTTTCTCGCTAGACAGGATATGACCTTGTTCAAGGGAAATTAGGCACCTCGCCCTCCTGGTAATAAAACAATATTGTCACTACGTAGGTATGAATACACAGAGGCACACGCACGTCTACACACAGCATTACCGGGGGAAAAAAGACAACTGTGCCAGTGTGAAATTGTGTGGGTGTGAAGTGAAAGTGAGATTGATAAATGCTCTGTGCTCTGCTGAAAGAACTAAGTGAAATAATACCTCAGGTCCTGCATAACCACCGGTGTGTGTGCACTGGAGGGTGGAGGTCTTTTTAACTTTCACAGCGAACATTGAAAAAAAACTAAATTCACAGAGAAACATGACGTGTTCTTGTGTTTACATCATGTTCAAACTACAGGTGGGTCAGGTGTTCCAGAGAGGAGGATAAAGAAGAAAGCATGGTGAATTGTCAAAAGGCTGACTTTGGGTAATTCGTTTAAACCATAGACTGTATATGAATAATGGACGTAGTCACCATGACGTCACCTATTGGTTTGTGGCCCGTTGGAAGCATCGAGTTCATCGTTACACTCGGGGAGCAGACCATATTTGGACTGTGGAGGAGGAGAGGGGTCTGATCACTGACTACAGCCTCTCTACACCTCAACCTGACTGAGAGAAGCTGCTGCTAATTCATGTTAGCATTAACTGGGATGTTAGTTTTGGCTAGCAAAATACTTACCTCAGAAAACTGAACAGCGACTCCTTGGAGTGTCTGTTAGTCCAACCAAACACTGAACAAGACATTTTTACTGAACAAAACGTTCCAATAAACTGTCATTAAGTGAAAATATATTGAAAAGGTCAAAGTTACTAGACAAAACACGGACAACGACAAACTAGTTCACTGCTGGATACCATAGACATAATAAATATAATAATCATTATTATGTCTATGCTGGATACGCATTGCTTTTCTCTCCTGATGACGGCTCGCCTTGTTAGTGACCTGTCAATCAAAGGTAGCCACACCCCAAATCATACGATTCTTTATCTTCTATTTTCTTCTAAATGGGGCCATTATTTACACTATTAACATCAAATTGTCTTTAAGAAGATTTTTTACTAGTGATTGAGACCATAGTGTTGTCCTTAAAAAAACATCTGAGGTAATAAATCAAGTCAGAAGTTTTCTCATTTTGTATTGAAATGAATGGACCCAAATGCTTCTGCAGTCACTGTCAGCACCCCCCCAAATACAGTGAAAGGGTCAAAGTTATGAGACCAAATCGGTTAACTCTTTTGGCAGTTGGACAGACTGGTATAAATAGCTGGTTCTGTGGTTGGAGCCAGGTTGGACACACTGGAGGAGGTGGTGGAGACAGGCACTGTCAAGATGTTCGAGGCCATCCTGAAATACCCGGATCATTCGCTACACAAAACCTTTATGGACCAAAAAAACAGCAGGGATCCTTCTTCCAGAGTTACCAGACTAACTGTGGATGAATAAAGTCATTTTGATCTTGATTTGATTTGAATTTTTTGATTTGGGTTGGAGGAGTGGTTGTTAGTAGTTAATGTGCAATGGGATTTTAGAGGTTTGTCACTGCTTTCACTGCTGTGGCTGGAAACTGCTTTGAGAGCAGTGGGAGTGAACCAAAACAGTATAATTATAAGGCACCATGGCTTAAACAATAAGCTCAAAGGTGCCAAAACACTCCAGTACAGCTAAGGCAGGGATGGGCAATTGAGGCCCGGGGGCCGCATACGGCCCTCACCCTCACTTGAAGTGGCCCTCAGTACGACCACATGCATTTGAGCATGAAATCTTAAAAGTGCAGTGTAAAAATGCACAAAATTACTTCTTGCAATTAATGTTGGTCTGCTTTTCTTGCACTGAAAAAAAAAGAAATCACAGTAAGTGGTTATTTTTATTTGCTTCAAACCTTTTGTATTCCTTTTTATACTGTTATACATGCATTTGAGCATGAAATATGTTAAGTTACTGCACTGTAAACATATTTAAAATTGCAGTTTCATCATATCTGGTGAAGTGCACGGTCCTATATGTGGCCCTGTGGTAGTGTCCATGAAAAATTGTGACCCCCTCCAGCATTTAAGTTGCCCATCCCTGAGCTAAGGGGAACTGCAGAATTGAGTGATAAATATCTTTGGGTTCATCACTATCACATTATACACATTATACTCATTGTTTATTATAGAGTATTGATTATGTTGATGATTAGGTTAGCCCTAAATTGGGTTTATCAAAAGGGTGAAACAATCAACATAACTGCACATGTACAACTTTTAAGCCAACCCAAGATATCAAGATAGATCTCAACAATTCACAATGAAAGAGACAAGTTGAAAAATCAAGTTAGTGTGGCACATAAGGGGTTCGTTTCATGGTACACTCTAAGAAATGATTCAAGGAGCCTGTAAATGTGACAGTAATATAAAGGTATGCATACTAAATAAAAATGCTGAATATCATCATGATGAGTATTGGAGTTGACTACATCAATATTCATTAGTAGAACTCCAACAGGAATCTTTGTGTAAAATATCCATATATAAATTAAGTTTTTTCTTCGTTCGTTCTTTAAAATGAATTAATATTTGACTCACAGATTACATGGTTTAAATATTTGTTTATAGGTTTTTAATTATAAGTTTAATTTAATTAATAAATTAATAATTTAATTATAGGTGCACAATACGTGTAAAAATCAGTCAGTACAACACATTTTTTAAGTAAATCATAAGCAAATTTGCAGTTATATCCTACAAATGTTTTAAATTGTTTGTTTAGTGATTTCTACTCAGATTTTCCATATGGTTAACATAATATTTCAGTTAAATTTACTCAATTTATGTGGTAATTGAGCCAAGTCAATTCATTCAGACGTACTTGAAAATATTACTTACATTTACTCATTACTCATGTTTTGTTTAACGGATTCGAGAGCTTTCAAATCAACTCAATATTTTTTGGTGTAAAAATGTTGCACTGATTGAATTAAGTAATATGCATCTAGTGGATCAGGAGCTTTTCTGTGAGCCCAGTTCCTACACAGAAAGTTTTTCTGAATGATGGTTAAAAACATCTGGTTAACTCACTAATGCTTCTTTCTGGAATATCACCCAAACCCCTGATTTGTCTCACTTATCTTGTTCCATTTGTTCCTTCTATCTGCTAATACAAACACATTTGTGCATTTATGCCCAAAAAAAGCACAGACGAAAACACTGGTGGTGTTTTGCTGTTATCCAGCTTCTAATGCTGTGTTGTATATCTCTAATGACATAGCTGTGAGCAGTACCATACAGTTAACCCAGCATGTGGTCAAATAAAGGGTGGAATTTGTTGCACCAGCTCTGCCCAGTTTGTCAATGCAAAAACATATGAATCATCAAAAAAATCCAACTTTACACAATCTCTGGAAGCTATCCGTTATTCAGTATTTATTTATGGTATCACTTTACAATAACCATCATTTATAGATGATAAATAGATCATTTATAAATGGCATATAAACAGATCGTTTATTAATGTTTAATCATCATTTATAAACCGTATATAGGCCATTTAGAATGGTAAATAGAAAATTAAATAATGTTGAACTATAATTTATAAATGCCAAATAAATGGTATATTAATGTAAGTTGATAGTTACTTTACCATTAACAAACAATTACATTATAATTATTAGTTTATTAATAGTTTTGCACACTGTAATAAAAGATAAACAATAGCTACTCAATAAAATTGAGGCAACAGATTGCACGCAATATTATTAATTAAATCTAACTAAGTTACAAGTTGAGTTAACAACTTAACAGGAAGTGCCTGTCAATTAAAAACGGACTACTTCTATTGTGTTGGATTCATTCAAAAATTCTCTTGATTTAGAATTACATACTGTTACGGCCGCCTGCCGTTTCTTTATTTATTGTATTGTTTCTCTGCATTACTCTGTCGAGCCAGGTCGTAACAATACACATAAAGATTATATTTAATGTGGTCAAAATAATTATATCTCAAACATTTTTATATTAAAGTTACTTAAACAACTGCCTCAAAATCAAGGACGCATTTATATTTAATACATTTTATCAAATATATTAAGTAAAATGAAATGACTACAGAATCATTTATTACACTGCACTCATTATAAGAATTTTAACACCATATTAAGTATGTAAATGGTTTCAAAAATTTTAAAATTTAAAATTTAAAGATTAAATATGTATAGAATTTTGTTAATGGTTAATAATAATTGATTTATAAACCATCTATAAACATGACTTAGATGGTGATTGTAAAGTGTTCCCTTTTTTATTTTAAGAAAATCAGCATTTGAGTTTGAACTGTTTCACAGTGGCTAGCTCCAAGGCGAACGGATCATCTTCATTTTACAGCCCCTCTTGTCTAAATCTCTGTGCTATTTTCATTCCCAAAGAACAGCACTGAACCCTCTCCTCAGATCATTGCAGGATAAGAGAAAGCGTCTAGTCTGACTCCCATTTAGTGATTTTCAAATGCAGAAAACATGCAAGGAGCATTGAGATGCACATAAAATTTGACTCAATATGCCACTGGTCTGCCTTTTAACTCTCCCACACTGTGTGGCAGAATAACTGAGAGTCGGCCTACCTGGGGGAGGCATTGATCTCACAACTAGAGGTTGAGAGAGAAAGAACAAATCTGTGTGTGTGTGTGTGTGTGTGTGTGTGAGAGAGAGAGAGAGAGAGAGAGAGAGAGAGAGAGAGTGGAAAGAGAGGCTGAAAAGGGTGAGAAAGAAAGGTAATTCTCTTTGCAGTAGGAACAGAGAGAAGGCGAATATAAAAAAGACACGAACGGACAGAGGCTGAATAAACCAGTGGACTACAGAAAAGGAAGGAAAGGAATAGATGCAGACAAACAGGCAGAAAAGCAAAAAACAAACACAGTACATATAATAAACACATTCTTTCTGCACAGACCCCCTTTTCCACCGTACATTTCATTTCACCGATCAAACAAGATATTTCCAGCCTTGTCAGCTCGGCAAACATTTGCCTAATTTGGCTGTTTCAAATAAACTCTAAGTGCTGTGGGTTAATTACACAAATTATGCATATGGTTAAGTGATCCCAGGTATAGCCCTCCAACGGGGCTCTAACAGGACTAATTAGGCTGAGACATATACTGAAGTTTATATGTAAGTACTCAGAGTTTTCTCAGTTGTACAGGAGCTGCTGCCTCCTTAAGATGCTACTAGTTACATCATCTAATGGTTTGTTCACACCAGATTTGAAGCAGTTTCTTTAATTAGGTGCAATTACACACAGTACATAGTTAATGCAAAGACATGAGTAGACACTGATTTGTTTCGACTTAACTTTCTCTCAAGTTTTTTGTGTGATGCTGTGTTGTGAAACCAGATCAGCGTTGAGATTCTCCTGCATAGCACAGCGCTGATCGATCCAAACTCCATCCAGAAACAAGCATTTTAAAGTTGTTTGCTGCTCACATTGTAGACAGGCCTGACAAAGCAATCATTCCAACTTTTTACACATTGGACTCGTGATATAGATATGTCAGTCTGTCTTTGATCAGTTTATTGCAATCCAATCATAGGAAAGTGTTTTTATTTTGGCTTCATACAGCTGTAGTCGAGCCACAGCAGCAGTCCGGCGTATTTCCGGGAGAAAGTGATGAAGTTTACAGAACTGTGGTTTTCTGACATATCTGGGAGTACCACAACTAGTACAAATCAACAATAGTAGTTATTTCTAGCAGTGTTTCCTTTAGGGGGAAGAGTGGCCACCGGGAAAGTCTCAGGCCACGCCCTGGAGGTGACGTTTGGTTTTTGATCGTCGCGACAGATTAAACACGGGAGACGTAGCTTCGCTATCTGTGCACAACGTCAGCAGCTGATCATAAACAAACCAGCATGGCTAATTATGCACAGCATCTCTGCTGATCATAAACATCGTGATCGTGAATTAACCGGCATCGCTAACTGTGCACAGAGTGTCCGGTGCTTGTTGTAAACAAACAGAGATCGCTGAGTGAACACCTCCTGCAGCAGCAGCGCATACACACTGTACTGCTACAGAGCTAACTGTTAGCCTATTAGCAATTTGCAGACTGGACGCTAAGGGGTTAACATCCCCTCTGGCTCTGCAGCTGGGAGAGACTGCTACTGGAGGACTGTGCCGCTTCGACTCAACAGCCACAGGGGCCGGCGGCTCTTCTTAACGAGCCCGCCGACCATGCAGCTCGTTAAAAAGAGTAAGAACGAGTTTTCCAAAATTCTCCAATAACACCAGAAAAAGTCACTGGATTTGTCGCCAGTCGCTTTTTTGAAAAATAGTCGCTAAGGGGGTCTGAAAAGTCGTTAAATATAGCAACAAAATCGCTAAGTTGGCAACCCTCCTTAGCCAGCTTTTACAAATGGTGCATGTTGTTGTGGCGTTGAGTACTTCGTCACATCCTGCTTAGCGTTCTATCCAACCAGCAACAAGGCTTTTTTTAGGGGAGAAAAATGGCCCTGCTCTTTGACAGGGACAAAAAAAGTCCCGTCAAAAGACCGCTCAGGACGGCTCATATTCAAATTGGGGGCATTTCGGTGAATGAGACCCGCCTCATTCCTGCTGTAGTGGAAACACCCCTTTTATGACTGATATGTATATATATATATATATATATAGTCTTCACAATGAAAACCTTCAGGTTTTTTGTAGGTACTTGGCTAAATATTTGTATTGCTATAGTAACAAGAAGCCCCTGCTGACTATTGACAATGGTGTCGTAGATTCGTTTGAAGATGTATTCAAATATCAGACATACCGCAGTTTAAAAATGCATCACATATGATTTGACAAACACACAGAATTGGACCAACAGTCACAGTCTCCCTTTACAGGAAGCTGCTTGATTAAGATAAGAGCAGCTCTGATTTAGGAAATCCCACTGCACCATTTGGAACAAAACAGGAAATCATGAGACCTGACGCACGCACATTAGGTATAATAGTACAAGCATTAGAATACTGCGCAGTTGCTGTTCGGAACAAGGACCTTGTTGTTGTTTGTTGAGAATTGCATCTGTTTTTTTGTCATGAAAATCCCACACAGGGCTGTCTTTCTAAGAAACTCTTGTCGTCTATTAAGATTTTCCACTACAATGGTTAATGATGGAAAATAATGGTTGCGTTGTTCACACTGACTTGTGTGAGTAACATGAATAAACACAAATGTGATCCTGCAGTTAAATATGAATTAGTCACGTGAGGGGAGAAAAAAAAATCACTTTCCATATGGTATGAACATACTGTAACATGAATCTATTGAAACGTACACTGGTTAAACACACTGTAGCAAAACGTCTTGAACTTGCATGGCTAAATACATGACAAGACCCAATAGTGGAGCCAGAGTATTTCAGGACAGTAAGTCTGTATTTTACACTTAATAGGGATAGTCCCATGAAAGCCATTTTGGGTTGGCATTACTGTTAAATGACTAGGAGGAACATTTTCCCCCCAAAATCGACTTCTACTTGTCTTCTTGTCTTTTTTGCAGCATATAATAAGTCCCCCTTATTCCCCTACAAGTTAGCAGAAGCCAGTACAGTGGAGGCAGCCATATAATTATGAAGCGCGGGTATGTGAGCACCATTCTTCCCCTCCAATTTAGCAAAGCCATAAAGAGGAGCATTGATGCAAAGAGGTCCTTACCATGATCGCACACTCAGAGTTCATCTATATCAGGGGTCTCAAACTCAAATTACCTGGGGGCCGCTGGAGGTTGTATCAAAATGACCAAAAGATATACAAAATAACAACAACAAAAAAAGACACAAAATGACAGAAAAAAAAATAAAATACTTAAAAAAGACACTAAATGGCCAAAAAAAGACACAAAATGACCAAAAAAAGACACAAAATGGCCAAAAAAGACACAAAATTACAAAAAAAGACTAAATGGCTGAAAAAAGTACTAAATGACTTTAAAAAGACACAAAATGTCCCAAAAATACACATAATTACCAAAAAAGACACAAAATTACTAGAAAAAGATACAAAATCAGCCAATAAAGACACAAAATGACCAAAAAAAGACACAAAATGACAGAAAAAATCTAAATTACTTAAAAAAATAAACAAAATGACCAAAAAAAGACACCAAATTAACAAAAAAAGACACTAAATTATTTTTTTTAAAAGACACAAAGTTACCAAAAAAAAGACAAAATTACCACAAAAAAAGTAATTAAAGGGACCATATCAAGGTGAGGGCCACAAAATATCATCACGAGGGCCGCGGGCTGCGAATTTGAGACCCATGGGCTAAAGGCAAAGACTTTGTAAGTCACTGCAGCTGGTCCGCAGGTGGCCTGTAACAGACAGGCTTAGTTGGAAAGGTCAAAAGGGAAAACTTCCAAACTGATGCACTCTACAGCAAACATCCCTACACAAGAAAAGTCATTGCTCATCACTGAGGGGGGCGAGTGGGACACTATGCAAAGTTATACAATGAGGCTGCATGAGGTAAGCCAAGAAAACGTTTTCTTCAGTATTCCCAGTTATTCTCCAACAGAGTGAGAAAGTAAAGGTCTGGGGCAGGTGGAGATAGCAAGGTAGAAAGGCCTCAGTATTCTACAAACAACAATAGTCCATGAAACCCCCTTTGTGTTGGCACACGGAGGAGAACTGTGTCCAACAGTTTTTGTAACTTCCTGAAAAATTCTGACAATCACTCCAACTCACAGCTTTCACAAATGCTCAGTGGTAGAGGTCGCCTTTTTTTAGAAATACAAAAGAAAGAGTATGTTTAGTTTCAGTTGGACTTATTGAAAATATTTAAAACATAAGGATCCACACTCTGTGATCTCTCCTATCATCCGCCCACTCTGCTGATTAAAGTTTTTTGTCATGCACATTCGTACTTTTTTTAAAAAAGCTGGCAGGATAACTATCAGGGGAAATCAGGTTTGTTATTTACATGGAATTTAAGAAATCAGTTTACTGGAAAAAGGCGAGTATAACCTGATTACCTCAGTGCATATAAACACGCTGATGGACACTTCACGCAGCATCTGGCCAGACGTGCGGAGGAGGGAAAGACAGCAGGGTTCGAACTTCCCTCTCAAGCCCTTTTTTACAAATTTCACACAGCTTCCTTCATCACCGTTTGTCTGTGCTACCAAGTCAAATACCATCATTTCCTTTGAGAGTAGATTTTCCAAAGGCTTGTGCTGTTACCTATAACCCTATTCGCACATCTCATTGCAATGAGACGATAAAGCCACTGAATGCCTTTAGAGAAATAATGTGACACAACCTTCAGCAGGCTTTGATGGCTATTCACCTTCCTACATTGAGCTACATTTAAACTCCTACATTTAACTCAGTTAGACAACATGTTTTATGACATAGTTTGTTTAAATCATATTGAAATGTTAATGGAACTGCTGTGACACTGACCTCCTGGGAAGCCAGTCATCATCATTTTATTGTCAATTTTAAGCAGCAGTGTGTTCAGTATTTCAGCTCAATAAGCATATAAAGTAAGCATTTATGTCAGTGTCATATGTCAAACAACCTGCTAGTTAGCTAGCTAGCTTGCTTCTTGTCTATTTGTGGTCCTATACATTTAAACTCCTACCTTTAACTCAGTTAGACAACATGTTTTATGGCATAGTTTGTTTAAATCATACTGAGATGTTAATGGAGCTGCTCATCATCCATTTATTGTCAATTTCAGCAGCATTGTGTTCAGTATTTCAGCTCAATAAGCATATAAAGTAAGCATTTATTTCAATGATAAACCAGTAACAGGACCTAGCAAGTCAATTAAGTCATTCTTGACTGTTTTGCCCTTGTGGTGCAGCTGAAAAAGGTTGATCCTAATTGGTTAGAAAATCTTTATATTTTTTGAGTGAAAAACAATTATGATTATTTTCTGTCAATCAATTAACTGAGAAATCATTACAGTTGTACCAGTACATTTTCATGTTTTGTATGCTATATTTATTTGAACAGAAACATGTCTTTTGTCTTTAAATAAACAAACAAAATAGTGTCCCCTACTGTAAAACTTAATTTCAGGACCGTAGACGTCTATTTCTCTGCGCAGTTGTTGGTGCTGGAGTAAGAACTGGGCCCCCTAGCAGGCTAACTAGCGAGCTAACTAGCCGCTAAATGGGTAAAATTTAACAACTTAATGCTCCAAACACTCAAGAAAGCATATTGCTATAATCAGATGAGTGACAACTTTGTTTTGCTCATTTTCTGTAAACCAACCAAATTAGCTTGCTTCTTTTCTAATTTGTGGTCTTATACATTTAAACTCCTACCTTTATGCCATAAAACATGTTGTCTAACTGAGCTAGTTTGTTTAAATCATACTGAGATGTTAATGGAGCTGCTGTGACACTGACCTCCTGGGAAGCCATTCATCATCAGTTTATTGTCAATTTCAGCAGCAGTGTGTTCAGTGTTTCAGCTCAATAAGCATATAAAGTAAGCATTTATGTCAATGATAAACCAGTAACAGGACCTAGCAAGTCAGTTACGTCATTCTTGACTGTTTTGCCCTTGTGGTGCAGCTGAAAAGGGTTGATCCTAATTGGTTAATATTAAAGTTTCTTATCATTTATGTCACTTTCTATTCAAGCTGATTCCAAGATAAATAGCCATCGCAGACTATTGTCTCGTAAACCTCACAGCTACCTGTATAAACCCAATTCCAGTTGTCTGTGCTGTAAATTTGCATGGATGATGCCCCTGACCCTAGAAAGTATTACTTGTCATAAGGAGTACTACTCACACTGCAAAAACTGAAATCTAAGTAAGATTAAAGTGGATATATGCTTACTTTATGTCTGATAAGATAGTTCTTCTTCGTCAGCATCTTTTATGTTTGACTGTTTCACTTGTTTCAAGTGCTTTTGTCCTTAAAATCCCAGTAAACGAGCTGTAATTGAGGTAATTATGACCTATACTGAGTAAATACATGCTTGAAACTAGAATATCAAAAGTTACAAAGCTGTTTCATCAACACTTACAAGTATAAAACTGCTATTTCAAAGTGATAATTTCTTATTTTAAGCATAACTAAGAAATCATAACTTTGACATAATTTTACCTCTTCACATACTTAAAACAAGCAGCCAGATGGAAATCTTTATAGCTATATCAAGAAAAGTTCACTAGTTTTTTGTCTGACTTTGCTGGTTTCAAGAAATAGTAGAAGAAAATGCACTTGTTATTAGTTAAAATAAGACAATTCTAAGGTATTTTTGGGTTCATTAAGATTAGATATTTTTACTTGTTTTGGGAAGTCTTGACAAGTCAAATTTTCTTCTTCCATTGGCAGATAATTTTGCTATTTTTAAGCAAAATACACCTAATTTTTGTACTTTTTTTCTTGTTTTTATGAGGTGGCTTTTTGCAGTGGAAACAGTTGTCTTACAATGTCTTCTGTGGCTCTGAAGAAGTTCTCAAAAGTCTGAAGACGTCATTAGGTTTTCCTCAGTCTTTTTTTGTTTTTGTTTTTCAATTGGGTTTGAAATAAGTGGGCATTAGTTGACAGGGGGTCTGCTGATGAAAGATACAATCCATTCGCATGAAGGGAAAGATAGAAAATCTTGGCTCAGCCCAAATCAAGGGGGGCCGCCGGAGGTTATTATGCACTATTTTTCAAACCATTTGATAATACAATGCCGAAAAAACACAGTTGCCAAGGGCACAAATTATCCTGTTGAGCTTATTATGTATTTAATTCTTCTCCTACTGTCTTAATCAGTTTAACACCAGAACACAACAAATGTTCAGGCTGACTCATCTTCACTCCTGCCTCCTAAATAGAGACAAAACATATTGGATGTTACTATTTTTAAGTTACATGATGCAGTTAGAGTAGGACTTTGGCATAAACAGCATTACGAATCTTGAAACCTATCTTTGTTACCATTACTATATTTGTTGCTGCAGCAATGCCATAAAAACCCATGCCATAATAATCTGGGCTGTTCTAATTAAAATCAAGGATCCACAATAACACTAAGCAATCGTGTATTCTGAACTGAATATTCACTCAACAACATAACAACAGAACATAGATAGAAACATTACTCCAAATGAATGCTAATGTTCTGCAACTGCTGGATGTGTAAATATATAAATGTAACTGTTTGCTTAACTCAACTTAAAAGGTGATGACATGTCAGTGTTGTGTTTAGCCCTCCCAACACTCCCAACACCCAGGTGGATTATATTATCAACTGTACAGCTTTACCTCTCTTGTCTTTTACCACGTGATTTGTATTAAACATTATAAGCCACTTAATTAGATGTAACACTGGAAAAAGGTGACAGACTAAAGTAAAAAATAATTTGCTCACAAGAAAAGGCATGTACCATGAAGGTCAGACACACACACACACACACACACACACACACACACACACACACACACACACACAAAGATGTATGTATATGTAAATGCAGTCCTATAAATTGTATTTTTTTTATTGGCAAACCAATACAACGAAAGCATTAGAGCCCAAAACGACACCTCTACAATGATTGTTTTGTCCAAAAAACTGTTCAAACCTCAATATCACTACCAATGAATTGGCTTTATTTAAATAATTAAAAGGGAAAGTAGAAAATATTTACATTTTTGAGTGAATAATAACTTTTATGATTATTTTCTGTCAATCAATTAACTGAGAAATCTTTACAGCTGTACATTTTAATGATTTGTATGGTATATTTATTTGAACAGAAACATGTCTTTTGAAAGATCTACACACTACAAAATAAACAAACAAAATAGTGTCCTATACTGTAAAACTTAATTTAAGGACCGTAGATGTCACTGTACCGTTGCTAGTGCAAGAACTGGGCCCCCTAGCAAGCTAACTAGCAAGCTAACAAGCGAGCTAACTAGCCGCTAAATGGGTAAAATTTAACAACTTAATGCTTCATCCAAACACTCGAGAAAGCATATTGCTATTATCAGATGACTGACAACTTTATTCTGCTCATTTTTCTGTAACCAAACGAAATTAGCTAGCTAACTAGCAAACAACCTGCTAGTTAGCTATCTAGCTTGCTTCCTGTCTAAATTGTGGTCCTATAACAGAACAGAATAGAATCTTTAATGTCATTATACCAGCAATACAACGAAATTCACTGTAAAAAATGACTCCACTACAAGTAAAAGTCCTGCATTCAAAACTTACTTTAGTAAAAGTACAAAAGTATCAGCATCAAAATGTACTTAAAGTATCAAAAGTAAAAGTATGCATTATGCAGAATGGACCAACTCAAATTAAATCTCAAGATGAAAAGTAACTTAAGCTATCAGCTAAATGTAGTGGAGTAAAAAGTACAACATTTGCCGAAAAATATAGTGTAAAAGTAAGAAATGGAAATACTCAAGTCAAGTGCAAGTACCTCAAAATTGTACTTAAGTACAGTACTTGAGTAAAATGTACTTAGTTTCTTTCCACCACTGTTCAAATACAACTCAATTAAAACAAATACAAACACAATTTGAATTGCAATCCTAAGTAAACCCTTTTTTCCACTTGTCTATAGACATAGAAAGGCCATACATGATAGACCTTTGACTTTGACAATCCCATTACTGGATCATTGTCAGAGTATGACAAAGCAAAGCAAATATAGAGAGCAGGGCCGGAGGAGAGGGCTGGAGATCAGGAGAGGGGGTGGGGGTGGGGGTGGGGGTGGGGTTAGACAGAGAGTGGTACAGGGGGACGGAGGGAACCAGAGGCTTCCCCTGTCACCATCTGTAGTCTTGTGGAGAGCATAAATCCTGCTATCTGTGTCATGCATACTGTACTGCTGCTGCCACTGCATCAGAGATCATCAGCTAACACACACACACACATTCACACACATCCACTGATCATCAACACACACACACAAACACACACACAAACTCTCACACAGACGGACACGACACACTTAATGTCTTCCACCCCTCTTAGCCCCATCTGTCTACGTCTGTTCCACTGCTCTTCCCTCTCATGCTCACACAAACACTGTTGTCACTGTGACAGACACAAACAAACACAGATATACACACCAGCGACTGAGCGGATCGACACACACACACACACACACACACATACACATACACACAAACATATAGGCACATACTTCTCCAGCCTTTACAGCTTTCAGGCAGAATGGCTTTTTCATTTTTCCATTTTTCCGTCCTGCCTTTTTTTCCTCATTCATCTCATCCGTTCTCTGATATTTTCTCACTATCAGCACCGTGATCTGCTCTTTTAAGTCTTTTCATCATTTTCTTTTCCCTCCATTTGGTCATCCTTCCTCAGTGTCCACCATTCCACCACATTCAACTAATACAAACCTTACTCACTGCCCACAGGCTGAACTTGCCTCCCTTTAACCTACCTTCTGCTTACTGAAGTGGCAAGCATGCCATAATCCCTCACTTTTTTTCCACTTTACATCTCTGCCTCCTATTTTCTTCTCTGTGTTTTTCTGTCTGATTTATTGCACTTTCCCATTCAGATCTTGTCGTACCTCTGCAATTTCTTTTCATTCCTGCCTTCATTTATGCATTTTCTCCTTCACTTTCTTTGTGTTGTGATCACTCTTTTATTTCCAAACCTTTTCTCCTCTCCTTCTTAGTGCCTCCCACTTCCATCATGTTGTTCTTTTATCTTCGCCATTAACTTCTCCCTCTCCTAAATTGCCCCGTCTTCCCCCTTTTCTTCCCATTACGTCTTTAAATCCTACCCTCCTTTTCTCCTATTCCTCTTGTCCTTTTTCTTCTTGTTTACATTCCCTCAATCCCATCCATTCTGTCCTCTCTTCTCCCTTCCTCCCTTTGCAACAGCAGATCAGGGAGATTTACATTCAGCACCACGGACAGCTCCTCAAAGAGCAGAAACGAAGACTTGCAGTGCCACCCGTTGGCCAGCTTGAGCACTACATACACTTGATATGGGGGAGGAAAATGATTGTTTTACTCATAACACAGAACAGATAACTTCCACATGCTAATGCATATGTGAGTAAGGCTGAAATATAACAGCGGCGAGCCGGTCATACGCCTGCGCCCACAAAAGTCAACTTAGAAAGAACAAGCGTTAACTCTGAATACCACATAGAGGAAATTCTGCAGGGAGATCTATGAGAGAGGTTAAGCTGGCAGGCCTTGGTGTAATGGCAACCATATATTACCCTGTAGTTTCATTCCACTACATGTCGGGGCTCATAGATGCAGTGCAACTGCGAGGCGGTTGAGCCAGAATGGGGATCTCAAGTCTCATTCCGTTCATGGCAGCCAAAGGGAGGAAACAATAGCATCTGCTCTCCTTGGAGACAAGGAATTTAATCACAAGCACAGCCAAGGTAAGATTTGAATGTAAAGTAGCAGAGAGATGGTTTGTCTGTGTGTGTGTGTGTGTGTGTGTGTGTGTGTGTGTGTGTGTGTGTGTGTGTTTGAAAGTGTCTATAAAAAGATGTTTATGTTGGCATTTAAACTAATAGCAAATGTCAACAAGGAAGGTGGATAATACTTATTGTGTGTAAGTGTGGGAGAAGTGGCGCTATTGTTTGTGTGCTCACAGTCATTATTGAAAGCAAAAAGTTCAGCCTCACACAAATGAACACACATACACATTTGTCTACACAAACACCCACTGATCCACCATAGGGATTAGCAGTGATCCATGACTGGGCTCACACTGGGCTGTACTGGGTTGTTTCTCCGTCTCAGGGTCCCGTCCTACTGGGATGCCAGCGAGCGTGCGCACGCAGTATGCGCCGCTGTGAAGTTGTTTGTGTTTGTGTGCTATCTGCGGAGGTTTTGAGAGACGGAAGAAGTGGAAGAAGACAGGGGGAAGGAAAGAGGGGGATAAATCAAAGCCAGAGCGGTGGCAAAGAGGAAGCAGGGAACGACACAGACGAGAGAATGTGCTCTCTTTCTCTTTGTCTCCATCCCTCCCTCACTCGCCCACACACAGTAGTAAGTACAATGATCACAGAAAGGTGATCTCAAAGCTTAGCCAGTCAGAAGACAGTGAGCCGACAGAGAGCCACAAGGAAAAACACACAGACAGAGAGAGCTTTGGGGAACCATTCTACACTTTTGTGTTTATAGGAATAAGCAGTTTTTTTAATGAGTGTTGAGAATAAAGACGTGAATTCAACACATACATAGGAATACAATGGTAGGCACCAATTACATAGAATTTAAAGTACTGACAGCTTATTTCGTAACATATTCTTTAAAACTTTTTAATGCATTTTCCTGACTCTCTAAACATGTATTGGTTTTTCATTGATTTCAATGCAGCTCACATTCAGTTGTAGGAAATCTGAGCAGTACTTTAGAACAATTATTTGACTAATCGATTAGTCAACCAACACAAATGTAATCTCCAGCTATTTTGATTGATTGTTGATGTCATTTTCCATGCAATAATGGGACAAAATGCTGTTTCACATATGGAGGTTTCCTGCTTTTTGCAGTTTTCATCATATTAAATTAAATATCTTTGGATTTTGAACCGACAAAAAAGACATTTAAAGACATTTCTAAAGGACATTTTTAAAGAACATGAACGGTTTACAGAGAACATAATCAGCAGATTAATCAATAATGAAAATAATCATTACATTGCATTAATCCTCTGGGGTCTATGATCACGCTGGCATGATCAGATAACGTGGCTTTTTTTAAAGTGCCATAACAAAAAAACGAGGTCACGTGGAGCACTGCTGTCGCTCCAAATTACAGACTTTGTTTGACGTTCCGAGGTCATGTAAAACCAAAGATATAATCGTTTTAAGTTGGTACAAAAATATTTATTCAAGTGTAAAAGTAGGATGGGACGAGGCAGGGTCTAATCATCTAACACTTTTCCTATAAATAAACATGTTTTTATGCTAACTTTTTATGTATAGTTGTATTATATTTGAATTTTACCTTTATATGTTCATATTTGTAACCTATGTTTACATTTTTCAGGTCTGAAACAGTTAATTGAGCATATTTGTGGTTTTCATTGTCATAAATAGTAAAATTTTATTTCAGATTTCATGATTTTGGGGTATTTTTGGGCTCAATATGTTAATAAAGTGGGTTAAAAAGTAAGTAATAAGTCGGTGAAAAAATAATTGTCAGATCATGTTGAAGTTGTGCTCAGAAAATACCAAATACCAAACATGAGTATAGTAAATATTATGTGGTATATAAAGGGCAAATAGGCTCAGACCCCATTCCAGATTATTAAAATCAACCAAGGTGTTTAACTGTACTCCTATGCAAGTGGAAATAACACCTTGCAGACAGTCTTAACCACTATGGACTGACCATCTTGGGGAAGTTTAAAGTGTGTGTTACTTTTAATGCACAAAATTAAAAACCATTGCGATCCTGGAAGGTAAAATGTGTATGTATATGCATTACAACGTGTTCTAAAAGGTGTTAAATGGCTTATTTGAATTTCTAAATGTATGGCTGATCACTACAAAGCCTTCCTCAAGGGATTTGAACAAACTGTTAAGTGAAAGCAGCTACAGTAAATACATGTCCACCCTCCCACACACACCCAAGTATATACATAGTGCATTCACAGACGAACAGAGATGAATTCAGAATCCAAGGACCCACACATTTTATCACCCAGAAATAGTCAGCAAGCAGTTTAGCGAGCAGGCGAGATACTTAGATCTGCTGAGCTACAAGAATGAAAAGAGATGGAAACAAATCTTCACTTTATATGTCCCATGGTGAGATAAATGATCATTTCAAGGGTAATATGGGAAAAATAAAACTGGGAGAGAAAAAACTACACCAAATGTGTGTAAAAAAACACATCCGTTTACATTTCTGAGTTAAATAGTAACTTAAAACTGAATCCATTTCTCTTGTTCATTTTATGTACAGTCACTATGTTGCGCTGTACTGTTCTTCTCCCAGTCTATAGTGTTCAATGCAACAGCAATTATGTGCCTTTGTTCCACAGGAAATGCAGTGATTCTGTGCAAAAACAAACAAAAGACCACAGACAGTGGAAATCCAGGTTAGGCTTGAATACAAGCAGCAACATGTAGGCAGGACAGTGACGCAGATACAAAACCTGCTTTCTTTTCAATGGTGGCTACATCCTCTTCTGATATATAGTCTGTGCTTGCAATTCTGCTATTTACTGGAAATTGGAGACTGGTCTCCCCTCAAAAACGTCAAAATAAGTCATTTGTACATGCAGCAAAATATGACTCACATTTACATTTTAGACTGTCCTCCACTGACATCTTGCAGATGTTATATTATATTTGAAAATGATAAGAAGACAGATTTCCAATATGTTTTTCATCACTGTAGCTCTGTCCTTCTTTCACAGACAGGCATGAGACAGGGCAGTGTGTTCTCACAATATGTGATCTTGTTTAGGCTAGATACGCACCTGTTACAACAACAACAACAACACACACACACACACACACACACACACACACATACACACACAGTGTATCACAACCTCCAAAGAAAGTCCAACTTCTGTAGATGAATGAAAATGTGAATTATGACTAAGATCGAGGCTCAGTCTTTCTTGGATCCTGTGAGATTTGTGTCAGTCTGCGTCCAGCGCTGCATAACTTTACCTGTGACTGAATAAAAGGCCTGCATTGAGACCAGACTTTTTCTCCGGTGTGTGTCGAAAAACAGCGAAACGCTCATTTTGACAAATGCTCACACAGGTACATCTCAAGAAGTTAGAATATTGTGAAAAAGTTCAATATTTTTGTCAATTATTTCAGAAAATGAAACTCGTAAATTATATAGATTCATTTCACATAGAGTGAAATATTTCAAGCCTGTTTTTCTTGTAATTTTGATGATTCTGGCTTACAGATAATGAAAACCCAAAACTCAGTGTCTCAGAAAATTGCAATATTACATAAGATCAATTTCAGTATCAGTTTGGCTGCTTTTGCATGAATTACTGCATTAATACTTGGTGGCATGGAGGAGATCAGCCTACAGCACCATGTTGCTTTTATAGCAGCCTTCAGCTCATCTGGTGTCTCTCACCTTCCTCTTGACAACAGCCCATAGACTCCTATGGGGATCAGGTCAGCCCAGTAACACCATGGTCATTGAAGCAGCTTTTGGTACCTTTGCCAGTGTGGGCAGGTGCCAAGTCCTGCTGGAAAATGAAAGCAGCATCTCCAAAGAGCTTGTGGAAGCATGAAGACTCTAAAATGTCCTGCTAGATGGCTGCTATGTTGACTGTGGACTTCAGAAAACACAGTGGACCAACAGCAGCAGAGGACATGGCCCCAAACCACCACTGACCCAGGACCATCAGATTCAACTTCTGATCAATATTCTCATGTTATACTGACACACCGAGTTTTGTGTTTTGTGTGTCCCCCAGGGATCAATCCTGGGGCCATTATTGTTCCTTATATATATTAACGAAGCATGACATTTGTGTTTAAAATATTCTTTTTTTATTGATCTTATGTAATAGCCTAATTTTCAGAGACACTGAGTTTTGTGTTTTCATTATTTCTAAGTCAGAATCATCAAAATTACAAGAAAAACAGGCTTGAAATATTTCACTCTACGTGTAATGAATCTATATAATGTATGAGTTTCACTTTCTGAAATGATTGACAAAAAATATTTTCATGATATTCTAATTTTTTTTAGATGTACCTGTATGTGTCATCATGAGGGGTTCTGACAAACTGTCTATCCTGTTGTTTCGGTTGAAGATCTTGTCGGGAAATTCTGCTAAAACCTGTTTAATTTCATTCCAGCTACTTTTTATATTACAATAAAATAACAATTTTCAGGTCAGCTGTGTAGCAAAATAATGTTTTGACATTAAGTTAATGAAGCTGTGCACAAAAACTGAAAATGCAAAAAGTTAATCAGATGTGTAGACCTCCAGGCCTAATCAGAGCAGCAGGGCAAAGGCCACATTCAGATCATCCATTGTTCTGCATTAAAAAACACAGCTCTCTCATCCATTTGAATGAGAGAGCTGAACGAGAGAGTGGGGTTGCCAATGCAGGAGGCTTCAGCAAAGCTACACAGCGAGGAGTTAAGTAGCTGGTCAGAAGTAGTAGCAATTTGTTTGATTGGTTGATTGTTACAAGAAGGAGAACAAAGTGGAACAATTTACAATTCTGCAACTACTTCTGCACTGAAAAGATTGTTTTGGCCCTGTCATTATTATTTCAATCATCTATATAAATTCTACAAAGAAATATGAATTCAGTGCTTTTACTTTAAAATAGCAGTTTTTCATGTAGTGCATTACTTAGTGATTTTATGTTATTATGTGTCCTCAGTTTTGTATGTAAATTGAATCATTCGTTCCAAGTAATATTCACTAAACCAGTTCATTGGCTTAATTAGTTGATATTTCCAAGTAAAATGTAATTGAGGGACATCAGTGAACCTGTAGTTTACATGTGTATTTTCATTAAAAAAAAAAAAAACAGGTGGTTTTATTAAATAAATATTAATTAGAGACAGCCTGAGTCAAAAAATTTCTGTGTGGAAAAACTTGCCTAGCTTTTTTAAGGAAATGTCACTCCAATGTTTTTCAGTGTGCAGTGTTTTTCTGTTTCATAAGCCTTTAACCACATGAATTAATTTTTTGCATGTTTTTTTTTTCACCTTAAAGGTAGTTCAAATTAACAGAGAGAGAAGTTATTATTATTATATTACCTATTATATAAAAAAGAAGAACATTTGCAAATCTTGAAGAAATGTTAGAGCGAAAAATCCAACTAATTCCCAGAATAGAGTGTTATATACCTTCAAAGTCATTAAAAAAGCTACTGCACTGGCCTTCTGATCACCCACTCATAGTGATATAATGAGATATGTAACTTTTTTTTTTTTTAATTTAAAAATTCAACTCATTATCAGTCATTACGCTGGCTGTTGCTTCATAGAGTGTGAGGTTGTGTAGGCTACGTTTTTATCTATAGGGGAAAAATATATTTTTCTGCGATTGTTTTAGTAGTTGTATCTGTTGGTTGTTTAACCCTTTATAGGGCACTCCTGGAAATAGAAAATGTCAACCCTGAAGTGTTATTGGAGGATATTGCAAGACTTAAGGCAAAATGTTTCATTTTTATATTGCAAATCGAGGTCAATTGAGTCATTATTATTATTATATTTATTATAGTATCTTTGCCACAGCAACCCTAAATAGACAATAACACATCATTTGCATCCATCACCGCTTTATCTTTTACCTTTAAACCATTTATTATCTTTTTAGACTATTTATTTCATATGCGTAATGTCTGAATGTCTTTTTTAAAGCATCTTATACATGAGAAGCACACGTACATTTAGTTGTATACTTTTTTAATAGAATGACAATAGAGGAAAGCTTGAATCTATATATATATATATATATATATGTACTTGCACTAATATACAGCTAGATCTGCATTTATGTATCTATTTTTATTTATTATATAATCTATACCTATATATATACTGCATTTTTTTATACAATTCATTCCTGTATATATTGCAATATGATTCACTTAATGACTGCTTAAGCACTTCTGGTTAGACGTTATCTGCATTTCGTTGCTTTGTACTTGTGACATGTGCAATGACAATAAAGTTGAATCTAATCTAAACTAATCTAATCTAATCTAATATGGACCTTTAAATCAGGACTAAAAACACTATTGTTTACTGCAGCGTACTCTTAGCTTTCACACTTATCTGCTCTACTCAACTGCCCTTACTTTTTAATTACGCAATGTTTGACTTGTGCTTTTTATTATTTTATCTATTTTCTTATCCTGCTGTATCTTATTTTATCTCATTTGTATTTTTATTTCTATTTCCCTGTTTTAATTGACTGTTTTTACTGTTTTCAATTGTGTCTTGCTGTTTTTAATAATTATGTAAAGCACTTTGAATTACCTTGTGTTGAATTGTTCTATACAAATAAACTTGCCTTGCCTTGCCTTGCCTTGCCTTGCCTTGCCTTGCCTTGCCTTGCCTTGCCTTGCCTTGCCTTGCCTTGCCTATGGTTCTTTGCCTGATAAAGGGTTAAAAAATTCAAATATCCTATTAAAAGTGAGGTTAGGCTTGGTGCAAACTTTATACCTCTGCACACTGTAGGTGCAGGAACTCCGTCGGTATAGAGGCAACCGGCAAATCAGCAGGGAAGAAGAAAAAGTGTCTGAAAATCCATTCAGCCACCTTAAAATACGACTTACACACACAGCTGTGCACAGTGAGACCGACACACTCTGAGGGCAGAGGAACTCGGTGTCGGCCTGTCACAGAGCTCTGACCACAGTGGGACTCACACATACGCACACCTTGACCACCCATCACTGCCCTCTGATTACCACCAGCTTCCACAGCCACCCTCGCTCCTTCTCTCCATCCCTCCTGCACACTCCAATGACTCTCCCTTCTTCCTCCGCTCCCCCACGTTCATCCACTCCCTACTCTCCACACTCTAAAAAAAGGATTCAGGAGGTTAGTTAGTATGACTTAAAAACATGAGCTTTTTCAGCATAAAAAATACAATTTGTTACATGTCCATTGTTTTATTAAGTTGATAACTTATTTTCAAGAAGTTGATCAAAATTCAAAATGAAGAAAGATGTCTTAATTCAGAAATATATTGATTTTGGATAAGCATTTCTGCCTTCACTTACACTGTACTACATTATTTTGTAGTCATTTTATTTTACTCAATATATTTGATAGAATGTATTAAATATAAATGCATCCTTGATTTTGAGGCAGTTGTTTAAGTAACTTTAATATAAAAATGTTTGAGATAGAATCTACTTATTTTGATCATATTAAATATAATCTTTATGTGTATGTAATTCTAAATCAAGAGAATTCTGAATGAATCCAACACAATAGAATTAGTCTGTTTTTAATTGACAGGCACTTCCTGTTAAGTTGTTATTAACTCAACTTGTGACGTAGTTAGATTTAATTAATAATATTGCGTGCAATCTGTTGCCTCAATTTTATTGAGAAGCTATTGTTTATCTTTTTTTGCAGTGTAGCAAAGAAAAGTATTAAGTTAATGGAACTTAATATTGTATTACAATATGTCTGACTTAAGTGAAATAAGTTAGTTGTACTCAATAAAACTGAGGTAACAATCTGCATGGATTTTTTTTGAGTAGAAAGAAAGTAAAATAAAGGAGTTATAGCAAATTCAATAGAGTAATTTGACCACTTATTAACACTAAAACGTTGATATAAAAATTGAGTTGGTTCAAGTCATTATGAAGCTTGTAGAGGATAAAACAAATCATGTTGGTTGTAACTAGACTAATTGAGTTAGTCCAGCTATAAAAGTCTCATGGGAAATACTCAAGAATGTCTTATTTGGAATTACTTAAAAAGATAAATGCAAATTGTTACAACATTTTTTTTAAGTTGAGCCAGTGTTATTTTTTTTAGAGTGCATACTCCTCCCTCCGCCCAGCTTCCACCTTTGTTACTGCTGCTTCTTGCTCTCTCATTTCTTTTCACACCACATTCTTTCCTAACTTTCCTCTCGCACACATTAACATATAAAATGCCTCGACTGCTTTCTAGGCTTAAGTGCTCGGTGACTTAATCAGTCAGATGCATAGTCACTTACCTGCTCATTCACTCACTTGATTAGTCTGCAGCTCACTCACTCATTTAGGCTACTGGATTTCTCTCTCAGTCTCTTTCATTTACTGGCTCACACACTCACTCTCTCACTTACTCAACTGCCTGTTCAGTTTGTTTATTCAAGTTTTGTTGCCATTGTCCGTGCAATTGACTGTTAGTTACAGTAAACCCCTCCCCGGTCTGTTAGCTTAGCAGCTATAGGCACAGCTGGCTTGTATCTCAAGCATCTGGAGGGCCCGGCCAACATATTGTCTTTCAGAGGCTGCAGCAGGATCAGTTTTACACAGAGGTGGAACTAGGGGTGGGCGATATGGCCATAAAAGAATATCACGATATTTCAGGATATTTTTGCAATAACGATAATCTTGAAAAATATATAGAAATTTTTGTTAGTCTGTATAAATAAATAAAAAACGTACAATGAAATAAAAATCAATCATAAATCTAAAATGTAGTGTAAATTGCAAATCTCAACAGTTGCCAAATATAAAACATTTTTGTCTTGACTCTTGAGTATAAGCCTGCTCCCCGATCTTAATCATTGCCTATTTTAATTAATTATTGCAGAGAAGAATAAGGCTTCTTGTATGTTTTATTTAAGGCATCTTATTTTGACAGTCTTCTTGTAAATTCTGTGGTGGATTCTGTTAACACACTGTGCTCTTATTTTGAAAGCTACATTTGTTTAGCGACAGGAACTAATTGTAGCTTTCTGTTATTAACACAACTTTTAGCTAATGTTAGCTTGCTGCTAATGCACGGCATAATGAAGCGGTGGGTTTGGACTTCTGACGGCCCGGACAGGTTGCTAGTATTTAGTTAGGCATAAAGACGGAAACCCTTACGATACTATGTCAAGAAGTAGGAATGTTGCCAACATATAGATATGGCACACCACTAGGTGGAACACTGGTATCAAACTAGAAAACTTAGTTAAAGTTAAATTTTAAGTAATTTTGCAGGACGGAAAAACTGATAGAAAGGAAAACTGACATGGCCACTTTCAAAAGAATCCTTTGTTCGCTGATCTCAAGATATCTCAATGAAAATGTGTTGTATGGGTAACAGTGTGTTTCCCCTTTACAAACATGCCCATTACATGCCCTTTATACTAATCCCATGCAGGCTGGGGCAAAAATTGTGCAGATTTTTGTCATGCAGTACAAATGTTTTATTGTTGCCTATTGTATTTGATTATTTTCTACATACTGGGGTCCCTAAACAGTGTTGGAATAGCATGAATTGCAGATTAAATGAGCCCAATTTTAGTCATTGTAGTGTGTGATGGATGTAGTCTTTATCCTTAGAGTTTCATGGGCTCAAAACCATTCGTTGAAACTTGACCTGCTGTGACCTGTAGGATAATGACAGCCCCATGAAAACTTCACAACCACAAACTAGAGACCGAGAGCCTTAAGAGTATGTTTGGCCTTCCTAGGAACATTTTCAACAAAGAGGTTTCTCAGCAGTTTGCAGATGATAATTGCTCGCCATTCAATCTTAGTAAAATGCAGCTCTTGCAGAAATCTCCAAAATGTCAAATGTTTTTTAAAAAAGTCGTATTTTTCTGTCATATTCCTCAAGGTCTTGGTGTCTAAAGTGTGATTATTTGGTGGCATTTCTGTCAATTATTTAGTGGTAAAAATTGTAAAACTTGGCACCAAATCTGTGTAACAATTTATGAGGCATAACTGAGCATGGGAATGTTTTTCATATATTTTTTATCATAACTGTTATACACTTTCAGTTTTTGTTTTAATTAATTAATTTCTGATTTGTGAATAGAACAACTTGACACACAGAGCTGAGCTATATTTTCACATTAATTTTCGGGTTCCCAGCTTTCAGATGGCAAACACCACTTCTATGTGCCATCTACTGATTCCTACACCTGAAATCCCCTGTCCCTCACCCCTCTTTAGGAAGTGGGACAGAAATAACTGTCTGATTTTACATTATGTATTATCATTATTGTAATACAAGCTCTGTATCACAATGCAAGAGCATGGCTGTTTCTGTTGTAGAAAATCTTTCAAGAAAACACTTGACGAACAGATAGATTCGAATAGCAGCCTTGTGCGGGATTTTAATTGGCAGATATTAAAAACAGATGATACAACGCATCCAACGATCAGAACAACTCTGAGAGACAACACCCAGTTTCTCTCTTTTTACTTTGCAGGTTGGCGTGTCATTGTTTCTGTGTAACTAAGGGTCAACGTCCTGTAATTTCCTGTTATGAAAAACACTTGATATAAGAGCACACTTGGGATTTCCAAAATCCGAGCTGTTCATATCTCAATCAAGCAGAAGTTTCCTGGAAAGAGACTGTGACTGTTGGTCAGATTTCTGTGTGTTTATCAAAACATATTTGATGCATATTTAAACTGCTATATGTCAGATATTTTAATACATCTTCAAATTAATTCTACGACATTTCTTTATTCCCTTGTCTTCCATGTCTACATGGATCATCCGATGAGGATTCTAATTCTAGGACATGTAGTCTGACTCGGGTCATGAATTTGATAACTTTTGACTACGACTTGACAAAATGTAAAGAGACTTGCAACTCAACTTGGACATGAGACTTTTCACTTGAAAAGACTTGCTACTTTCCCCATAACCCAAAGATTAGAAAGTCTGTTAGGACCGCTCTTTCTCTCTTTGTGTAAGTGTGTGTGTGTGTGTGTGTGTGTGTGTGTGTGTGTGTGTGTGTTTTCGACTCAACATCCAATGAAATTCAATCCACGTTGAAATTCAAACGGCGCCAGTTGCCAAAAATGATACCAAAGATAGTTTGTTTGGTTATAAAAACTACCAAGTGGTCAACAAAAAAACGAACACAACAACTTCCAACTTTGTCCGACATTTGAAGTTGCACAAAGAATGGTACGTTTTGAATTAACGCTAACGCTAGCTTCTCGGCTAAGTAACTGTTTGCTAACAGCATTGCTAATTTACTGAGAAAAAAACACACACAGAGACAATATGAGATGAGACAGACAGGACAGGAACTGCTGTGGAACTAGTTATAGTGCAATTTTCTCTTGTTGTGTATGTTTTTTTCCAATGTGTTTAAAGAATGTTCTTGCAAAAAAAGTTTTGATAGATAAATACAGATTTTAAAAGCAGACACGATCTGTGTAAATATTATTACTCTGTTGTTAAAGGGACTCGAAAGGACTCAAAACTTTGAACTGTAGGACTTGGGACTTGACTTGAGACTTGTCGGTGTTGACTTGGGACTTGAGGGCAAATGCTTGAGACTTACTTGTGACTTGCAAAACAATGACTTGGTCCCACCTACAGTATGTTATTAGGTATAGTTCAGGGGTCGGTAACCTTTACTAACTAAAGAGCCACTATTGGCCAAAAAAAGAGAAAAAATGATGTAATGGAGCCACAAACCTAATTTTGAGCCTTATAATGAAGATAAAACAGCCTACTAAGTCTACCATCAATTAGCCTACCAGCATCACTATGAGGTCATAATGAGCATGTTATTTATATATATGATTTTGTCAGAATGCAGCAAGTCAAAACTACACTTGAAGTTGGCAATATTTAGAGTTTAAGGTGCTGGGCTGTAGACTTTCGTAATCAATTTAGTTGACTAAAATGTTAAAACTTTTTTTTTTATGTTTTTATATAAGCGACACATTTTTCAGTTTGAATATACAAACTGAATATACGGTGTTTTTATATAACTGAATATCCAAATTGCTTTTGGCCTACGCCAGTGGTAAATGAACATTAAAATGTAAAGAAATGACTGTTTCATTTTGTGTAATATAATTTGTTGTCACAGCCACAGGGAACCACTGCAGATTGCCTGAAGAGCCAGATCTGGCTCCGGAGCCTCAGGTTGCCTGGTATAGTTGATCAAATCTACCAGCAACAGTTGTATCGTCAGCTGGTAAAATAAGCAATCAGCAGGATGAAATGTGAACTCTGCTTGGGACCAATGTCTGAATTTATTGTATCAAACATCATTCAAAATTCTGTTTAAAAAATTCTGTTTTCATTATAAACTGCAGTGTAATTTAAGTGTTGGAAAGCTGCTGGACAGACATAGCAACAGCAACTAAGGGGGATGTGGCTAAGCAAACAGTTATCAGCATAGGTTTACTTGTGTGACACACAAAGTCGACTATTTCATGCAGTTATAAAATAGTGTGGTCACAGTCAGAGTCAGGGTTTTATGGAGAGTCATGGTGTTTCCATGTTGGTTGTGAGACAAGCACCATAGTGTGTGTGTGTGTAGCCTGGTGTGTTCATCGATACATAAACGGAGACACACAGTCACGCTGAGATGTGAAAGGTTTTCCATCTTTGGTGCTCTCCTCAGGGTGTGTGTAGGCTTTTACACACACATATGCATGTTTGTTGTATTGCATTTGCACTTTTCTCCTGTGCACAAACCCCCTAATTGCCTCGGAGGGTTCTGATCCAAATTAAAATTCACTTTTAAAACCTCCAACTAATGCACTGTCACTCAGTACATGCACACACACACACACACACACACACACACACACACACACACAATATCGAACTGAGACACCCAGGTACACTCTCACAAAAACAAAAATGATTGAAACATGAAAAACTATGTGCACATACACACATCTTGACCTTTTCCAGCATTTATCTTTCTCAGTGTGTAATTAATCACCCAGCAGTTGTACTACCACCATCTCCACTCTTCTGCTGCACTGCTCTGCTTGTCAGCTTGTCCATCAGTGCACCATAAACTCTCCATGTTCAGGCAGCTGTTCGACAATTTGGATCTTACATTTGTGCTCACTGTGGAGACAGAGAGAGAGAGAGAGAGAGAGAGAGAGAGAGAGAGAGAATGAGAGAGGGGGAGAGGAAAGTAAAAACAAGAGAAGCAACAGAGCAGCTGAGAGAGGGAGGCGAGCTGGAGTCTGAGTCACTCACTGACATACCGAGTGAATGAATGATCAATAAATGAATCAGTTTTGGGCCAAGAGTAAGCATGTGATTGACAGAGAAACTGGCTTAGAAAACAAACAAGTAAGCAAACAAACCATATCACAGCGACTGTGGGGATGAACGGGCAGATTTGAGTGAATAAAAATGGGTTTTTTGCATCAGCTAATCAAGTAAAATGTATAGAACTCATATATGTGGGCTGTATTAAAATATTAAAATGTAAAGAGAAAATATAGGGGCACTCTTACTTTCTGGCCTTTCAGATTTTTTCTTTCAAGGGTTTTGATTCATCAATCCAAGCATGCATTGTACAAAAAAATATATAAATATTGACTACATTTGAAGACACACATTAAATTTACATGCTGTGGTTTTAAAAAAAAAATCATTATGTGCCGATATATAGTAACATTAAAATTTTCAGAACCAGTTTATTTCTGCTCAGGGTAGAGCTGGGCGATATGGCCCAAAAGTCATATCCCAAAATATTTAGGCTGAATATCGATATATGATATATATCCCGATATTTTTATCGCAAAGTGAGAGGAAATGTTCAGTCAAAGTCAAAGAAAAATATGACATGTCACAAGTAGTTTTATTGAAACTGTTTATTTAAGTGAACATAAATACTGTATAACAACAGGAGTACCTTTTTAAAAAAAAAAATCAAAGCTCCATAAAGTGCACATTTTAATAAAAAAAATATGAAATATTAACATAAGTTAAATTAGCCTATGAAATAAAATAGGCCATTATTTTTCGGAAATATATATATATATATATATATATATATATATATTAGGGCCGGGACTTTAACGCGTTAATTAAGATTAATTAATTACACAAAAATGAAAGTTTTAAAAAATTGACGCATTTTAATCACACTTATTTTTGCACGGCGGAACATTTCTCACAAACAATATTTTTGTTGCTTAAGCTTATGTATTCAGTCATTATTCAATGGTATACGAAACATCCATGTGAAAAAAATTACTTCTCACTGTTCTCAGGTCAAATATTTATATGCGATTAAAATGCGATTAATTTCAATGAATTAATTACAAAGCCTCCAATTAATTAGATCAATTTTTTTAATCGAGTCCCGGCCCTAATATATATTTGAGAAAAAAGGATAACGAACATTACAAAAGAACTAAATATGACAAACCCTAGTAAGGGCAGCATTTATACATAAAGAAAGAAAAAAAATTGAACTATATCGATATATGCAATATGGTCTAATTCCATATCACATTTAAAAATATATTGATATGTCCTTTATATTGATATATTGCCCAGCCTTAAATCAGGTATCACTGATTGTGCCCTAATGCATTGGCTTACCAGAACTTAAATCTTGGGCCTCTGACTGACTGCCAAGGGCCTCATGAGACATGAAATTTAAAAAAATATTTGAATATGAATATTAAAAATAATATATTCTGTGCCATAAACAATATTGGGCCAAGGAGGGCCAGAGGTTCCCCATGCATAACTATGATGATCAGTACTCTGGCCTACATTCAGTCTTTTTTTATTTTTTTTATTAACTTTTTATTGCAACAACAGATTCCTTTGGAAGAATGACAAGAATGGCAAAGTAAACTAAGGTCGAGTTGTCTCACCTCACTTTACAATTCATACACAATGTATTGAGACTGTGCAGCTCACGGGTAATTTTATTCTACTCGCATCTTTTACTAGATATTGGCCAACATAAATCTCCCATTCAAACAGACTTTCACCCATCTTGGCCCTGGACAGCTAAATCATAACTGTTTATCTCATAATGCACACTGCATCTGGCTCACAAAACTCATCAAACTATCAAATTAAGCAGTTCTGAATAAATATGACTCAATATTATGATACTGCATTGCCTATTTCCAGCCTCAAATGTTTTCAAAGACACATTTTGTGTACTGTTTAGTTTAACCCTTTATCGGACAAAGAACCATATTTGGTAACTTCAATGGATATCCAAAACTGGGTCCCCATGTCTCTCTGTTTGGTCGTAGAACCACATGGATTTCTTCCAGCTAATTAGCAAAGATCAGACTACGTCACAGACGGTGACAACATGACATCTGACCAATCAGTATGATAATAATATTATAATATTAACTTTATTGACCTGGACCTCCAATGTAAAAATGAAAAATGTAGAAAAAAAATCAGCAAGAAACAGTCGTACAAACAGAGTTATTCTTCAGTGACTTGTACGAGGAGAACTTCACTATAAAGGCATATTAGGGCCAAATATGAAAAAAAATAATAATAATACAAACCCGGGGGAGGGGGGTAATATTAAGAGAAAAAAGTTTCAAATTAACTAGAAAAAAGTGGCAAATCAGCGAGAAAAATGTTGCAGATTTACAAGAATAAAAGTGGCAAATTTGTGAGCAAAAAAGTAGCATATTTATGAGAATCTGCCACTTTTTTTTACCCCGTGCACATTTTTTTGTCGTAGATTTGCCACTTTAATCTCGCAAACTTTTTTCTCAAAATATTACCCCCTCCCCCGGGTCCGTATGTTTTTTTACACATTCCACAGTCCACATTCTGGCAGTATGTAATATCCTCCAATAACCTCTAGGGTTGAAATTAGGAATTTGCAAGTATTTCAATGACTGTGCTATTAAGGGCTACATTTGAGAAAATTGTCAAAATTAACCAAGCACAACCCAAACTTGCATTTGTAGCATTTTGTCATGTTTTCTTTGCTTTTCTTTGTTTGTAGGTCACATCTAGTTGCTGTAATTGTTGGTGGATCTATCCAGAGACATTACCTAGCTTGGTCTTGCCTTATTGTTGACAGCTTGTATTATATTGATGAGTTTCATATTCTGTCTACTGATTAGTCAGGGCGCTCCATCTACTATTTGTCGCTGGCTATTGACACTAGGTTTTCTAAATTCATATTAACTTGACACTTTGCGAAGGGAGGAAAGGGCCTCCCAACTGTCTGTAGCCCCAGGGCTTAAAGTAATAGGTGCCTCTGGGTGTCGTGGGTGGGGTTGAGCTTAATCAAGTGTGAATTTGTGCATTTATTACACACACATTTCTTGTATGTGTTTTTGCCAACATAGTGTAACTACACTTGATAGATAAAACTCCCACTGAGTTTGCTTGTTTTTAGACTGTGAGGAAACCCACAAAAGAGCAGGTAAACTCTAATTGAATTCTGATGACTATGGCTCCAAGGAGTAATTTACTGCGATACCACACTGAAAACCCGTGTTTCACAGCACTCTCCAGTTCAAAGTAACAAGCCAGTATAACTGTCACAACTTTCCAAAAAATTTAAAAACAAGCAACACAAGATTATTATTAAAATAGAACAATATAAAGGCAAAAGAAGAAATGCCTCCCTACTCCAAAACTTCAGACCAAAGTCCATCCATTTCCATTGTTGAAATCAAATAATATCCAACCAGTAATCTATGTCTTTCAGCTAATGTTGGGCTCTTCCAGCGAAGTTAGCATGGTTTTTTGTGAGTAATGTAACTTCAACATTTAAATAAACTACGTTGTTGCAACATACACACATTATGAAAGTGAAAACAGTAGTACAAAAAAGATTAATGAAAAAAAAGATTTAAACAATTTCTTCTTCCTATAAGAGACAAAAGACCTTAAGCTAGCTTTTTTCCCCACAAGCTTGCTAGCTAGCTTAACGTAAAAGTTTGATCTACGCGCACATATTCAGCAACCGAGTGAAGCAGATTCAGGCGCGCGCAAGTAAACAAACAACAGCAACACGCACAACAACTCTCTCTCTCCCCCGTGCTCGCTCGCGGTGGAGCTCTGCTCGCACGGAGCGAGGACTTTTGACACATTGGGGGCGGGGCCAAGGCTGACCCCGGGCCTCTTACGATTGGTCATTTTCCAGCCCTCCACGTGGGTGCCTTTTCAGTTTACTGCAGCTGGTAGCGGCGGCATCATCTAAACAACAACAACGGTTGCTTCATGACGTTCATGACCACAACTCTACGCTTCATCACTGGTTATAAAAAGGTTTAAAAAATGCTGTTTCTTGTTTCTAAATGGGTTTGCCGTGACACGGAGCAGAGACCTGCAGTCCAGCGGTGCAGGCTGTCTCTCTGAAGCAGAGGATGGCGGTCGTCCTAATTTATGTCAGTCCTCTCAGGCAGCCCAGTAAATGTGAGTCACAAACGCCTCATATGACATTTTTGAGGGGACGCCTCCCTCAGTCTGTAGTTATTTTTGTTGTTAAACCTCCTTACACTTTATTGTATTCATACTTAACAATCATTTGCAGCTACTTTGAACTGTTTATCGTTTTTTAAGATGGAATAATAAACTGACCCAAGAGTTGATTGTGAGCCAGTGCAATAATTATACATTTGTTTTTAATTTGATCTGTTTCCCTGACCTTGTAAAAAATGCTGCAGAATAAATTGGGAAATTTGAATCAGTTACAAACAATACATATTTTTAGCATTTCTGCTCTCCACAAGTCTCTATCAAGCTAAGTGATAAGACACCACGCTCCACCAACTATTAATTTAGCTTATAAGCAGAATAGAGCACTCCTTAAATAAAGTACAGATTTAAAGTAGACCTTAATTTCGTTCACCTGGAGCTTAAATATTGAGGACTTGTGATTTTTGTCTGTGTGATTCATCAATTCTGCTTACCATCTATTGGGCGGTAAACTTTTTTTGTTGCGATCCACAAATTAAAGTCTGCAGTGCAGTTAATGAAGATGCTCATTGGATCCAACTTTTGAGGTGAAAAGGCAAAGTAAACTAACACAGCTCATTGCTTTTGTGCAGTGAAGCAGTGGATGGTGTGGGTGATATGGTATCTGCTTGTCCAGACTTTTATGAAAAATAAGGGCCGAGTTTTATCTGCTGAAAAGGGCCAAGGACTAACTGTTGTTGTGTTGTCTTTATATTTATAGTTTACTGCAAGTATGTTCTGTAGATTCATCACGATCTAAGTGTTTTGTGACACGACCGACCTATAATACAACCCAATGGGCCGTATTCTGCATCATTACCACTGCAGACAGTAATTATTTCAATGTTAGGCACTTATCACAGTTTACTGAATCCTCCGTTAGTGCTGTAGCGGTGGAAAATCAACACGTAGAAACTTTTTTAGCTGACAGGGCAGACCTTGTTGATGGAGCTGTGTGGGTGTGACATTTACACAACTAGGATGTTAGCGGTGTCAACAAACACCACACTAAAAGAATTTCGGATCCCGCCTCACACTCTGCGAGGTGAGAGAGAGCGGCAGATACAAGGAATATGGGTGGGGGTGTATGAAAGGAATACAAAGAGTGACAGGGTGTGGGGGACAGCGTAAAAGAGACTGGGACAGCGAGACAAGAAAAGGGATGACAGCTGGTATTCAGACTGGTGTGTCAAACCTGACAGTCTCAAGTCTGTGTGTCCGTGTGTGTGTGTGTGTGTTTCTGTGTGTGTGCGCAACTGAGAGTACATGCAAAATGGGGAACAACTGTACTTCATACCATTCAGTACAATAAATATGACAGATGAGGCTCTTATGTTCCATTTGTTCATATATTCATCTTTAACCCTCTGGAGTCTCCAAAAGCTCCAAAGCATTCAGACTTCTTCATCACATCCAGACTAGAAAACAAAGCAGCGTGGGAAATTTGTGTAAATTAAAAATTTTCTGGCTGTAAACTCCATGAGGCCAGTTTCAGTTTGATGATGATATACCAAGTACAACTGGAGACAAGCTCAAATATATTTAGTATAAAATGATAGAACTGGATGTAACCCTCTTATGTTATATTTGCAACCTTTGTTCACATTTGCAACATTTAAAATTCTTTATTGAGCATGATAGTGTTTTGAAAGTAAAAAAAAGATTCAAAATCACATTTTATGTTGGACTAAAGGACCAAAAAAGACACAAAATTACCAAAAAAAAACCCACAAAATGACAAAAAAAGACACAAAATGACCAAAAAAGACACAAAATAACTAGAAAAGACACAACAAAAGACACAAAATGACCAAAAAAGACACAACAAAAGACACAAAAGAGACAAAATTGACTCAAAATGACAAAAAAGACACAAAATGACAAAAAAGACACAAAATGAGAAGACAGACTGACCAAAAAAAAACCACAGAACACACAAAATGACAAAAAAAGACACAAAATAACTAGAAAAGACACACAATGACCAAAGAAAAACCACAGAACACACAAAATGACCAAAAAAGACACAAAATGACGAAGAGTGGCCATCGGGAAAGTCTCAGGCCAAGCCCTCTCTAATGTCCGCTCACTCTGCATTTACGAGACTCCGGAGGTGACGTATGGTTTTTGATCAGCGCAATGGATTAAACATGGGAGACGCAACTGTGGCCACCGTCGCTAACTGTGCACAACGTCAGCAGCTGATCATAAACAAAGCAGCATGGATAATTATGCACAGCGTCTCCGCTGATCATAAACAAAGTGATCGTGAATTAACCGGCATATCTAACTGTGCACAGAGTGTCCGTTGCTTGTTGTAAACAAACAGAGATTGCTAAATGAACACCTGCTGTAGCAGCAGCACATACACACTGTACTGCTACAGAGCTAACTGTTAGCCTATTAGCAATTTGCAGACTGGACGCTAAGGGGTTAACATCCCCTCCGGCTCTGTTTTGGAAATAAATTATGCAATTAATTACAAAATTAACAAAAAGCGTGATTGCTGTAGAGGCCAAATTATGTTATTTACATGTTTTTCCTGAAAATATTCCAGTAAATCCAAATAAAAGGAAATTGATTGATTGATGGTGTTATAGTTATATGATCCTATATACAGTACAATAAGTTAATCGGATACAAAATACTCATCTTCTCTGATTTTTTTAAATAATTTCCCCCAGCCACAAGGTGTATTAACAACTGTAAATAAGACAAAATCTTTCAACCAATTTTCATTTTTAAAAAAAGTTCATTTAGGTTGTTTTTTTCTACTGACCTTCAAGACAGCGCAAGGGTTAAATAATTGTCTTGTAACATGGCACTAGAAAAAAGTGTTTGTGGGTTGTGATGTGTTTTGTTGATTCCCTAAGCTGATTAAAATAAATCAACATAATTGTGATAAAAAATAAGTAGCAAAAATATAGGTAACACTTTCTTTTACAGGTCTGCACAGGTTTCAAACCTTCTTGTGGCTGGTTCAAGTATCCTTGACACTGAACTCCAAGTTGCCTCCGATGTGTTAATTGGTGAATGAGAGGCGGCATAGTCTGGATAAAGTATGCACATTGTCTCCATGACATCACCCTTTGGGCTCTGAAGTACTCACAGTGCTGCAACTTAAGAAAACACATGGAATCCACAAAACACAAGCAAATTGAGAAAACATCTTCATCAATTTGACAACACAAGTGCAGCATTTACAAAACGCAATGCAAAGACCACAACACAACACAATAAAAAAGCGATGCAGATAGACAACAACACAACACAAAATAAAAAAGCGATGCAAATAGACAACAACACAAAATGAAATAAATGATGCAATTAGACAACAACACAACACAATAAAAAAGTGATGCAAATAGACAACAACACAACACAAAATAAAAAAGCGATGCAAATAGACAACAACACAACACAATAAAAAAAGTGATGCAAACAGACAACAACACAACACAAAATAAAATAAATGATGCAAATAGACAACAACACAACACAATAAAAAAGTGATGCAAATAGACAACAACACAACACAATAAAAAAAGCAATGCAAATAGACAACAACACAACACAATAAAAAAGCGATGCAAATTGACAACAACACAACACAATAAAAAGCGATGCAAATAGACCACAACACAAAACAAAAAGAAAAAGCAATGCAAAGACCGCAACATAACAGAAGTGTTTCCAGAGGACACTTAAAAGTGATGCACACGTCTGGACACGCATGTGATATTATCACATTATTTCAAGATCATAATAATTTCACATTATAATGTTATAACATTATAACAATCATATCGTGCTAACGTTAGCAGCTGATCAAAACGCTAACGTTAGCCGGCGATCGTTAGCATGCTAGCATTAGCGTGCTAGCAAGACCAAGACCAACTTGGTGCCGTTGAGAGAGACCAACTAAAACGTGTATCATTCATTTATTTCATTTGTTTGAATGCAATGTGATTGATACAGACTAGCAGGCTAAAGCTATATATCACGTTATAACATGAAAATATCATTAGCATGAAATAACGCGATAATATCACGTTTTTCCTGACATGTGCATCACTTTTAAGTGTCCTCTGGAAACACTTCTGTTGTGTTGTGGCCTTTGCAGCACGTTTTCTAAATGCTGCACTTGTGTTGTCAAATTGATGAAGATGTTTTCTCAGTTTGCTTGTGTTTTGTGTATTTTCATGTGTTTTCTTAAGTTGCAGTGCTGTGAGCTCTCAGGGCCACCGTCCTGAAGGGCCAAAGTGAAGGTCCATGTGGGTGGCTCCAGCCATAATCATATTGATACTGCCTGACTGCCTAATTCATCCCGAATAAAAAATTAAAAAAAATAAGCAAAAAGGTGGAGTGGAGATGAGCTGAGGCGAGCCAAATGTAACTGCCAGCTATCTTGAAGGGCACAGACCTGTCAATCAAAGTGCCAAATGCTTAATTATGCATCACTTAAAAGCCTATTAAAACGGGAGTTTCATATAGTTGTTGTGAATGGGGAAGTTAGCTGAAGAGACCAAAACTATTGTTTGTTGCAGGTGGTTAACGAGTTTATGTAGAAAAGCACTGTAATAATTACAGTCCGTTCACTAATATGTTTCCTGGAGAGAAGGATGTAATTCACTGCTAATTGTGGTGAAAATAAAAGACTGTTTCTTGTTAATTTGCCTGAATTTGCCTTACAAACAAAGTTTAATAATTAATGGATAATGAATGAATATTTACTGGGGTTAAAATGGAGCTTTTCTTTAAAGGACATTGCTTAACTGAAATTACAGTGTCTCTATTTTCTACATAATTAGTACCAAATTATAAAGTTTGTCCCAAGAAACATCCTCAGGAAAAGAAAGAAAAAGCAAATTTGTGAGTTGTATTAATTATTATTATTTCACTTTAAATCCTTTCTTTAATCCCCCTTAATAACTTTGAGCCCCCTTCAGATTACTCTTGTGATCCTTTGAGAGGGTCCAAAAAATAAGAAAAGAAAATAAGAACACCAAATTGAATCAGTATTAAGAATATAAAACTGTTGGTGAAAAGTATATACTACTGCGAATAAAAATGTCACAATTCCAAAAGAGAGTATGAACAAACTAAGAACAAACAATTAGGGCCTTGCAGCCTTATCTCCTCAGACAGTGCAATCCGGACTCAACCAGCCCTCCCGGCAAAAGTCTGGTCACATTGAGTTCTCAGTGTGCTCTGTGGAAAAGCCAAGAGGGCTCTGCACAGGGATGTCAGACTGTACTGTGGCTCGTCGAGGGTCAAGACCACAGACACCTAGCTACTGTTTCTGCCAGATATAGCAGTGTTTGTGAAGTCATAAAATATTAAGTCAGACAGGTAGGAACAAAAACAGCAGCTATGTTGAGTTTGTGTATGGTGGCTGTGTATATTTGCATTTCTTCACCTTATTAACCCTTTATAGGAAAACGTCAACCCTGAAATGTAATTGGAGGATATTACAAGAATTTTTGCAAAATGTTTCATTTTTATATTGCAAATCGAGGTAAATTGAGTCATTATTGTTATTAGGGCCGGGACTCGATTAAAAAAAAATAATCTAATTAATTAGAGGCTTTGTAATTAATTAATCGAAATTAATCGCATTTTAATCTCATATAAATATTTGAGCTGAGAACAGTGAGAAGTCATTTTTTTCACATGGATTTTTAGTATACCATTGAATAATGACTGAATACATAAGCTTAAGCAACAAAAATATTGTTTATTTTTCTTCAAGTCCAACAGACCAGTGCAATTTTTGCCATTAAGTGTAGCAATAGCATATTTAGAAATATAGTACATTTCATAAATTCAGGTAGCCTATAGGTAGGTAGACCTTCTGTAAACTAGAATACTTTGGTTTTTAAGTAAAACACAATCCACGCTAGCTACCACACGAGCCGCTAGCTGCTATATGTTTTGCATTGAGGTGATACTTGAGGCTGGATGTGCTGCGGTGATATGTGAATTCCTTGTTGCATAGCAACACAACCATGCTCTTATCGACGCTTCCATCCGTTGGTTTTTTGTAACTAAATGTCCCATCATCCACGGGGCCAACCAAAGGTCTCATCAGCTTCTTCCTTCATGTTCAATGTGCTTTGTTGTTGTCTGAATTCATGAACGCTAGTTGGTGCTCCAGTATAATCGGTCCGCCTGAAACTCATCCAGTGAGAAACGTTCCGCGGTGCAAATATAAGTTATTATATTTATTATAGTCTCTTTCCCACAGCAACCCTAAATAGACAATAACACATAATTTGCATCCATCACCACTTTATCTTTTACCTTTTTAACTATTTATTATCTTTTTAGACTACTTATTACATATGCGTAATGTCTGAATGTCTTTTTAAAGCACCTTATATATGAGAATCACACGTGAATTTAGTTATATACTTTTTTAATAGAATGACAATAAAGGAAAGCTTGAATCTCGTATGATTTACTGATTGGTCAGATGCCACAGTGTCACTAACTGTGATGTAGAAATCCATGTGCTTCTATGAGCTGTTATAGATGTCCGCTCAAGTTACCGAATATGGTTCTTTGCCTGATAAATGGTTAATAGAAGAGCTACTTTGCCCGTTCACAACATTATGAATGACAAATCATTCATATCACTTAGCCATGACCTGACTTTTGCAACTTTTGTCAGTTAGTAATAGACTTTACGATTGTTTTTCACTTTGGTGCCAATTCAAATCAAATATCATTTGATTTGAATTGTAATGTGTTGTTGGTACACAGCAGACACGTACCCAGAAGCACAATGCACAGACAGTCAGAGGTGAGCTAAAGTTCTTGTCAGCTTTAATAAAGAAACAGGCAGAGGTTTAGACAGGTGGTTTTCAGGAAGGCAGAATAAACAAGGCTAGAAAGCTAGGCTGGATGCAAACTAGATGATCTCAGGCAGGGGTGGGTAACCTTTACTAACTAAAGAGCCACTGTTGGCCAAAAAGAAGAGAGAAAATTGCGGAATGGAGCCACAAACCTTTTATTGAGCCTAAAATGAAAATTAAACAGCCTAATAAGTCTAAATTAGCCTACCAACATTATTAATAGTCATATTGAGCATTTATTAATATGATTTTGAAAGCTAGTCTATCTAGGGCAGGGATGAGCAACTTAAATGCTGGAGGGGGCCACAACAATTTTAAATATGTTTACAGTGCAGTAACGAAACATATTTCATGCTCAAATGCATGTATAACAGTATAAATAGGAATACAAAAGGTTTGAAGCAAATAAAAAAACAACCACTGACTGTGATTTATTTTTTTCCAGTGTAAGAACAGCAGACCACACACAACAACATTAATTGCAAGAAGTAATTTTGTGCATTTTTACGCTGCACTTTTAAGATTTCATGCTCAAATGCATGTAGTTGTACAGAGGGCCACTTCAAGTGAGGCTGCGGGCCGTATGCGGCCCCCGGGCCTCCAGTTGCCCATCCCTGATCTAGGGGAACTCAAAACTAAACTCAAAGTTGGCAAAACCTAAAGGTTAAGGCGCCGGGCCGGAGACTTTCGTAAGCTATGAAGCACATTTTAGTTGACTTAAATGTCAAAACTTTTTTTAATATGCTGTAAAAGGGCTATGCAATTTTACAATTGAAGAATACAAATAGTTTGTGGTCTACACCATTGATAAATGAAAATTTTAATGTAAAAATTTATCTATAGTTTTTTTTGTCTGAGCCACGGGGAGCCTCTACAGGCAGCCTAAAGAGCCACATGAGGCTCTGGAGCCACAGGTTGGCCACCCCTGATCTAAGGGGAAAACCAGTGGAATTGAACCAGTATACATAAATATTGCTGTGCTGATTAGGGGAAAGGTGGAGCAGGTGAATGAGTGGGTGGGGAAGGTCAGGTGGGGAAAATAGCAGGAAAGGAGTTACTACAGAACAGGAGCAAGCCTTCAGTGTCCATCATGGGGCCCGAAAAACCTTTTACCAAAGATCTACATGATGTGACGGCCTCTGCCATCTATGCTGGGGGGGTTGTTGTGTCCGGTTATTGGTTGGTCTGTTTTGCGTTCCAGGTTCAGCGGAGGTGGAGACTAATCAAGTAATGTGCTGCACCTGGGCCCGGGGGAGTGCATTTATTCCCCCGCTGTCTGACATTCAGCAGATGGGTGTATTTCTTTTAGTGTCACAACCCCATGAAAAATTATTTATTTCACTATAAGAATTTCAGCATGGTCTCACAGGAATCCGTGAAATAGGCACGGGTTTGCTTAACTCAAAATCTGTGGAATAGCCACGGAATCACTCAAATTTCCGTGAAACTGACACGGATTTTGCTACAATGCAAGTTAATGACAGTCATATCCCGTGGCTATTCCAACATACAAAGTGATTATGTACATTCACTGAGTGAATATTTAGAGAATAAAACATATATTTCTCACTAGAAATGTGATCAAAATCAATTTTTATGCAGAAACTAAGTCAAAATATTGATTTTTTTTTTCACAAAAAAATTTGTTCTGACCGCCAGCACCTTCAAAGTCACATGACTTGGAACAAACCAATAGGAAAAAATATCCATGGAATAGCCACGGGATATGACTGTCATTAACTTGCATTGTAGCAAAATCCGTGTCAGTTTCACAGAAATTTGAGTGATTCCGTGGCTATTCCACGGATTTTGAGTTAAGCAAATCCGTGGCTATTTCACGGATTCCTGTGAGACCAGGTTCAACTAAAGAGGCAGGAGACCTAAAGATGACCAACAACAAGCATGGACAAACAGAGAAAAAAACTGCCTCCAGAACTAAACCTTGTGGCAAACAATATTTTCCACCAGTATTGAGAAAGTATAACCTGAGGCATACTGTGGGCTGAAAAATATCTCCACTAAATACCAATCTGAAACTGTTCCACAAATCCCAATCCATCCAGATGGGTTTGAGTGTCGACAAGGATGCCATGGTCAGTCGTTTAAAAACAGCTTTTAGTTCATGCCGCCCTGATGCAGTCACTCCCCAGCACCGAGGTTATTACTGGCTCCTGTGAGGCATATGTGCTGCTGACAAAAAAAAGACTGGAAGCTGTAACCTGCGGACAGCATACAGCAATGAATGGGGAACAAAAAAGAAAGCTATTTATCCAGGGATCCTCACAGAACATTAGAAAGAAGGTCTGAGGTGTCCTGACCCAGGCTGTGCTCTTCTAAATGTGTTGTTATAGGCAATTATCTTACATTAGGGACATAAGAAAATGACAAGAAAACCTATTAGGTGTGGCAGAGAGTAAGGGAGAAAATAGGCCATTAAAGAGAGCTGTAAACTGAGAATTAGAATAATTTTAGAAAATGACATCTAAAGCGGAAATGGCAGATTTAAAATTGATAGTAATTATGATAAGAGGTAGGGAGGAAGTGAGGCGACATACTATAAAGGCTGATAAAGTCTGTTTAAGGCGGGCAGGTCAAACAAACACAGGGCTTTTTATGTCTATTACTATATTTTGTCTTTTAACCCTCTGGAGTCACTAAAAGCTCCAAATCCAGACTTCTTAATGACATCCAGACTAGAAAACAAAGCAGCGTGGAGCCCTACTGTAAATTTACCTCTAAAGTTCTGGCTGTAAACTCCATGAGGCCAGTTTCAGTTTGATGATGATATACCAAGTAAAACTGGAGACAAGCTCAAATATATTTAGTATAAAATGATAGAACTGGATGTAACCCTCTTATATGTTAGATTTGACGCTTTTGTTCACATTTGCAACATTTAGTTTTTTATTGAGCATGATAGTGTTTTGAAAGTAAAAAAAAAAAAAGATTCAAAATCACATTTTATGTTGGACTAAAGGACTAAAAAAGACACAAAATGACCAAAAATCAAAATACAAAATGACAAAAAAAGACACAAAATGACAAAAAAAGACACAAAATGACTAAAAAAGACACAAAATGACTAAAAAAAGACAAAAACTACTAAAAAAAAAAAGACACAAAATAACTAAAAATTACAACAAAATGACCAAAAAAAGACACAAATGACTAAAAAAGGCACAAAAACAACCTTTGTTCACACTTAATTTTTTGATTTAGCATGATAGTGTTTTGAAAGTAAAAAAAAAAAAGAAGATTCAAAATCACATTTTATGTTGGACTAAAGGACTAAAAAAGACACAAAATAACAAAAAGACACAAAATGACCAGTAACAATTGAGACCATAAACTAAGAAGGAAAATACAGACAGCTAAACTGACTGCTGAAGTTATATTATTAAGAGTTTTCTGACACTTTTTGCGTTGGAGAATATGTATCTGTAAATATTATAAATTAACAGTTTTACATGGTTGTGTACTTATGTAATGAAGACTTACTTTGTTATGTTTTCTGTGAACATTACGCTAGCTTTTAGCCGATGCTAACTGTTATCGTTTTGTCTGATGCTACGGATGCTAATTGAAATGTACTCATAGTGCTTGCTTGTATAGTGTTAAGTTATTTGTGTTTCTATCTGTAATAATTTCAGTTTTAGGGGGAGAAAAATAGAAGATTTCATTACAAGAAAAGTCAAGCCTTGTGTTTTTTTGGAGGACTTCTAACCGTTATCTGACTGTCTAGCTAATTGAAATAAAAAGTGGGTTGCTCTTTTTGCAGCCAATGGAGTCGCCCCCTGCTGGTCATTAGAAAGAATGCAGGATTAAGGCACCTCTGCTCTTCAAAATAACCATTTCTGCCTTTGTCTAAGCATTTTGTTTGATTCAAGGGACATTATTTAACTAATTAGCTTACTACTGTTAGCCTAGGTAACATTTTTTAGCTTGATGTAGTGCTACAGTACCTGAAAGCAAGTCAGCGTTCTGTTTAAATAATAAAGTAGAACCGTATCAAATATTTACATGACCAGAAATGAACGAGCTAGATGAGAGCAACATTGCTGTCAGAGCAGAGATATATAATGCTTCTAGGGTGGACAAGAGGAGAGCAGGAAATAGCAGTTTTTAAAGTGAAATGCATAAAGGTGAGGTGAGGTCAGAAGAATGTGAAAAAGTGAAAGTAAAAAACTCATATAAATGAGAAAAAGCTCCAAAAAGGTGCTGTAGTAGGCTGAAAAAACGTCTTACAATAGGGAATAAGAGAAAAAGAAACATAAGCTATTTCACTAGCTGCTTAACACTGTGTGATAGACACAAGATTAGAGAGGAGCAAGGAGTTGAAATGTCAGGTTTGGTGAGAACGTGCTCAGATTGAGATCCTTTTAATCACTGAGTCATGCAGCGCTGCGTGGAACACCGCCAAGGTGTGTACGTACAAGTGCAAGTGTGCACTTGTGTGTATACCATGAAAAGAGAGAGGTACCTTTAATGGAACTCCACATCCATCTCATCGCCGCTTCAAATTTAAATGAGACATTTTCGCTTCTTGCCTTTTAGCGATGAGGCATATTAATAAGCTGAGAAAAGATGCTGAAAGGTTAGGCAATTCTTGTTTCTTACCGGGGAGAAATTGTGTGTGTATTGTCTAAAACCCTAGGAGCCTTTAGGTGTGTGTGTGTGTGTGTGTGTGTGTGTGTGTGTGTGTTCTTGTACTTCCTACATAGTGAGGACCGGAACACGTTTTTTTAACCAACAGAGTGAGGACATTTTTTTCGGCCAGTCCTCACTTCTTTAAAGGCTTTTTTTTTTAGTTTTCAGACTTTGTTTTAAGGGTTAAAGGTTACATGAGGATGATAATTAACTGAAACTGTATTGTGTGGTTACAAAACTAACTAAAATTATAGTGAAAATGTCCTTCATTTTTCTCTTTGTCAACTTTTTTCATACATAATGAAGATGGATAATAAAGGGAAATAAAGGCAAAATTGACTGTGACCTCTTTTAATCTCCCACCCAACAAACAACCCCATTATAAAAACACTAAAACTAATAAAAAATAAACTAAAACTAAAGCAATTTAAAAAATAAATGCTAAACTAAAACTAGCAAACTCACTCTAAAAACTAATTAAAACTAACTGAATTTGAAAACAAAAATTCACAATAAAATTAAAACTAAAACTAATGAAAAATCCAAAACTATTATAACCTTTCAAGGGAATTCACTGTTCCAATGAGGGTCCTCACAAAGATAGAAGTACAAGAATGTGTGTGTGTGTGTGTGTGTGTGTGTGTATGTGTCAGAGATTATACCAAGTTGTGTGGATCAAGGAGAGAAAGGTTAATCAAACACTAGTTAGAAGTCTATTCCAGTGGTGACAGTTCAGCTTCTCTTCTGAGTATTTTTTGCTTGAAAACAGTCTCTTGCTCCCTTCCTCTCCTCACATCTACCTCCTCTCCTTTCTTTTCATTACATTCCTTCTCTTCCTTCTCCCCTTCTCTCTTTGTCTCTGTCCCTCTGCTTCTCTCAGTCCTTATCAGAAGGTGACAGAATGGTTTCGCTGCACAGCTCAGAATCACTCTGCTAAAAAGGCCATGAGCGACTCATTCCCTTTTCAGAGAGCGCTTGTCATTCCTTAATCTCTTTTAATTCTCTTATTCCCTCATTTGCAGGTGGAGGCAGTGGTGTTGGAAGGCAGCAGCGCTCTCTGATGTTGTTGTCACTTTTACAACGGATCTCGTTATCACCTTGGCTCAGTGTAAAGGTGGCTTACTTGGCAACTTCTCTCAGACATGATTAAAGCTGCTGTGTGAAGTGTGCCGCTCTTTGGTGATTTTTACAATGATGATAAGATGGACTTATGCATGTGCAGGTGTCCATGTGTACACTGTAATAAATTATTTTGTAGTCATTTTATTTTACTCAATATATTTGATAAAATGCATTAAATATAAATGCATCCTTGATTTTGAGGCAGTTGTTTAAGTCAGCTATTCTCAACCTTGGGGTAGGGACCCCAATTGGGGTCGCGAGATGGTTTCTAGGGGTCGCCAAATCATTTTGGAAGTCAGCTCTGTCTCCACTGTGTTAAAGTGTTCATGTGTTGATGTGTTTTTGGTCACTTAATGTCTTTTCTTGGTCATTTTGTGTTAGTTTTTTGGTCATTTTGTCTTTTTTGGTCATTTTGTCTTTTTTTGATCATTTTGTGTCTTTTTTGGTCATTTTGTGTCATTTTTTGATCATTTTGTGGTCAATTTGTGTCTTTTTTGGTCATTTTGTGTCTTTTTTTAGTAATTTTGTGGTCAATTTGTGTCTTTTTTGGTCATTTTGTGTCTTTTTTTAGTAATTTTGTGGGGTTTTTGTTGGGTTATTTTGGGTTTTTTTGGGGCCATTTTGTTTCTTTTTTGGGTCATTTTGTGTCTTTTTTGGTCATTTTGTGTCTTTTTGGGTCATTTTGTTTCTTTTTTTGGTCATTATGTTTCTTTTCTGGTCATTTTGTGTTTTTTTGGTCATTTTGTGTCTTTTTTGGTCATTATGTTTCTTTTTTGGGTGATCTGAACTGTGCGTGTGAGATTCTGTTCAGTGAGCGGGGGTCGGGACAACATGTAGGTTAAATTGGGGGTCGCGACTCAAAAAGGTTGAGAACTACTGCTCTAATTGCTTTTATTTGATCTTATTTTCCATTGCGTTTATCAGCTGTCTCCATCTTCTAAATGCTCCACACAGTGTGAATGATCACAGACCAGGTGACTAGAGCAGATAATAAAGCAGTCGTTTTTAGATCCTTTTCAGAGTACGGTTGTATGGCTGCCAGTCAGGAGATCAAATCACAGGTGCTGTTGTCATAAATCCATCTGGCATTCATTCCAACAATAAGAGCCCAGAATTAGTTCCATCACTGGTCTGGCTGAGGTCTGCTGGTTTGGCGGTCATAAAATGTAATAAAAAATGTGTGTGGCGGGGGAAAAGGACTCGCTCAACTCTGATTCTGACACTGATGAGAAAAGAAAAACTCTGGGGGCGCTTTCACAACCCAAGTCTGTTTGGTTAGTTCGCATCAGAGAGAAATTAATACTTTTGGTTAATTTTGTATTTCGTCTGGTTTGCTTTCAAAGTGCAGAAATGTAAGCGGACCAAATTAACACTCTGGAGTCACTAAAAGCGCCAAAGCATGCCTTCCTGATGACATCCAGACTAGAAATCAAAGCAGCGTGGAGCCCTACTGTCAATTTACCTCTAAAGTTCTGGCTGTAAACTCCATGAGGCCAGTTTCAGTTTGATGATGATATACCAAGTAAAACTGGAGACAAGCTCAAATATATTTAGTATAAAATGATAGAACTGGATGTAACCCTGAAACTAAATGTTGCAAATGTGAACCTTTGTTCACATTTGCAATATTTTTTTATTGAGCATGATAGTGTTTTGAAAGTTAAAAAAAAGACACAAAGTGAAAAAAAGGACACAAAACGACCAAAAAAAGACACAAGATGACTTAAAAAGACACAAAATGACCCAAAAATGAACAAAAAAGGACACAAAATGACCAAAAAAAGACACAAAATGACTTAAAAAGACACAAAATTACCAAAAAAGGACACAAAACGACCAAAAAATGACACAAAATGACAAAAAAGGCACAAAATGACTGAAAAAAGACACAAAATGACCAAAAAAGGACACAAAATGACCCAAAAAGACACAAAATTACTAAAAAAGACACAAATGAGAAGACAGAATGACCAAAAAAACACAGAAGACACAAAAAGACACAAAAAAGACATGAAAAGGATTCAAAAATGGACAAAATAGCCCAAGAATCCATAGAGCTAATGTTAAATGTGTGTATTGTGTTATTTCTTATTGGTTGGAAAGTTTGTGGTGGAAAATCTAAACATGGAAATAAACACAGCAACAATTTTTTGTCCTAAATACTGAGCAGGCTGAACGGGGATCACTATGAATCTGGGGGGACATATTTCCCCCCGTCCCTAGTGCCATCTGCACATATGGTCCACATGGACTAGACCTTAGAATACTGGCAGGATATGTGACCGAAACCCCCCCGACAGCAGTTCATTGATCTACTCCTCCAAGGTCATCATGGCTTCCTTGTGTCTTGTTCCTTATAAACTATCGTAAATCTTCAATTTAAAATATCCCCATGTGTTCCCCTTTCTTCCATTTATCAGAGAGTAGTGTAGAACATAATTACTGCACTGTAAGCTGACTGATGTTACCGTGTTAGTTCAAAGAAACAAACACTTCTCCAATTAGCGTCCTATTTTTAGCCACCACTCACAAGCCGGTAGAGCATGAACTTCCAACATGTCGGCACATTGCCAAGCAACATAGTGTGTGTTTGCACATTGCTAACATGCACAAGTATGTGTATTTCACACATGTGGTCTGTCCAGTTCATTTTGTTTGTTCAGTTTTTTTGCTTGTGCAAGCTGAAAGGGTGCGAAAGCGAAAAGCAATAGGAAGACAATTATGCATCTTCCACTTGGAGAGCGAGGTGGTATTAGGGAACAAATGACAAGCTGTGAAGAAAGTGGAGAGTAGACGAGAGCGGAGAAAGGCAACAGAGAGAGAAAAAGGAGGCAGAGACAGAAGTGAAACTCCCATGCAAGAGACTTCTGTGAAGTCTGTGAAGGATGCGCCTCCGCTTCTTCGCTTTTCCATTTATTTAAAAACTGACACATTTGAGAGAGATTTTTAAATCATTTATTCTGCATGGCATTATGAATAATTTTCTCTTTCTACACGATTTGACAGAATATTGAATCCAAACAAAGCTCTGTGCTCGCAGTGGAAGAGACTCTTAACGATGATCATCACTAATATTGATTTTTATTTTTTTTTAGTTTGCAAAGTATTTTTTTAAATCACAGGCTATCTTTACATACATCATTTTATTCAGTGAAGACATAACTGTCTAATCTGTACCCTGGGATTTAAATCTATTTTCTCTGACATGCACACACACACACAGTAGGTAGCTAGTTGACAGAGTTAGCAGTGGCATGGGGTTTGGGTGTGTGTGTGTGTGTGTGTGTGTGTGTTTGTGTGTGTGTTCTTGTACTTCCTACATAGTGAGGACCAGAATATGTTTTTAACCAACAGAGTGAGGACATTTTTGCAAAGTGAGGACATTTCGGCCGGTCCTCACTTCTTTAAAGGCTTTTTTGAGATTTCAGACTTTGTTTTAAGGGTCATTAAAGGATAATTAACTGACACTGTATTGTGTGGTTACAAAACTAACTGAAATTATAGTGAAAATGTCCTTCATTTTCGTCTTTGTCTTTTTTCATACATAATGAAGATGGATAAGACAAAGGAAATAAAGGCAAAATTTACCGTGACCTCTTTTAATCTCCCACCCAACAAATACCCCATTACAAAAAACTAAAACTAATAAAAACTAAACTAAAACGAAAGCATTTAAAAATATATATATATACCAAACTAAAACTAGCAAACTCACTCTTAAAAAAACTTAAAACTAATAAAATAACAAATAAAATAAAAATAATGAAAAATGTAAAACTATTATAACCTTTGCAAAGGAATTCACTGTTCGAATGAGGGTCCTCACAAAGATAGAAGTACAAGAATGTGTGTGTGTGTGTGTGTGTGTGTGTGTGTGTGTGTGTGAGTTGGGGAGCTGCGTGAAAAGCTTTGATGTGATTCTCAAGAGATGAAATGACTGAGATTCAGCTGTAAAGCTGATGAAAACAAAGACAGAGAGAGTGGAGAAGCGGAGGCAGAGAGAGGTTAAGTGCTCGTTGAGACAGCTGATGTGAACTTGCACGTCTCGAGATAAACAGACGGAGGAAAAGATGCCACTGTGTACGTGTGGAGACTGAACTGGACTAACTGCCGGAGAGCTGAACCGTACAGAAAACGGGAAACTGACAGAGAGAGACCTTCGTCAATGAGGAGGATTTAATCACAGTCCCAGCCAACCTGGTCTCACAGGAATCTGTGAAATAGCCATGGATTCGCTTAACTCAAAATCCGTGGAATAGCCACGGAATCACTCAAATTTCCGTGAAACTGACACGGATTTTGCTGCAATGCAAGTTAATGACAGTCATATCCCGTGGCTATTCCAACATACAAAGTGATTATGTACATTCACTGAGTGAATATTTAGAAAATAAAACATATATTTCTCACTAGAAATGTAATCAAAATCCATTTTTATGCAGAAACTAAGTCAAAATATAAATTTTTTCACTAAAAATGAGAGAACTGTCCACCTTTTTTTTGTTCTGACCGCCGGGACCTTGAAAGTCACGTGACTTGGACACAAACCAATAGGAAAAAATACCAGGTTGGGATATGACTGTCATTAACTTGCATTGTAGCGAAATCCATGTCAGTTTCACGGAAATTTGAGTGATTCGGTGGCTATTCCACGGATTTTGAGTTAAGCGAATCCGTGGCTATTTCACGGATTCCTGTGAGACCAGGTTCGTCCCAGCAGTTATCCAGTAACATCATCATCCTTTTTCTCGCCCTCTGTCACGTTCTCTTCATCAGCTCTGTGGATTTCCCCCCCGTGACACAGACTGTTGATTCCCCTCCCTCGCTGCTTCCCCCCTTAATGGAAAACTAAAGGTGTTCCGGCTCATTCCACGTCCATCTGAGTCTAACGCAATAACTCTCCAAACGGAGCTTGTTATTCCATTATCACTGGTGTGTGTTAGTCTGTGTGTGGGTGATTCTCATGAAGCCAGTTTAAGTTATGTCTGTGAAGATTACAAGGACAAACTTTATTAAACTAAATATATTTCACTTTTATATGAATGAACAATATAGACATAATGAGGCACAATTCAAGTTCAAGTTACTTTATTTGTACCCAGAGGTAGATTTTGTCAGGCACATTTCACACATCATACAACTTAAGAGTTAAGAAATGGCAAATTAAATAAAAAATGTAATTAAATTAAAAGTTATTACAGGTCCAGACTATACTTAGATATTGATGTGAACTAAAATACGAATAGCAAAAAAAGAAGAAAGAAAAACAAAAACAAAATAAAACTGCAAAATAAAATCAAACTCGTTTAGGTTGTAAAAACGTAGATAAAGGTTAAAATGTATATACAGAAATAGTAAATACATACATAAAAGCAACAATAAATAAACACGTGCAAAATTTCATTGCAATTCATTGTTTTGTGTTAAAATAATATTTTTTGACATATTTTTGATTGACAAATTCATTACCCGAATGCATCCAGATAAAAATGTCATGGTTTCCCCACACTTATATACAAAAAATATTTAATAAACTTCATAAAAAATAAATTACATTTGTTTAAAAATGTATAATTTAACAGAATATGATCAAACATAATGGTTTTTAACAATGTATAAAGAACAAAATCTGAATGAAAATTGATGAGAAAAAATGGTTAAATGTAACGGTAATGATAGAATCGTTTGAATTAAAATATGTGCATATTTTAATAAAATGATATTATAGTATAATATTTAAGTGCTAGCCATAGAAAAATAAACCCCCAAAAAAACTTTTGTTGTTTTTTTATTTCTATTTAAAAATGTGTTACGGTAATGAATTTTGCTCACAGTGTCTCATAATTTTTAAATAGATTATAAATTCATATTAAACAGTGACTTCAGATTGTATAGTTATTGTTATTGTTATAAAGGGTCAAAGAAAATATGTATTCAATGCTCTTGGATTTTTGCTATGAGCTGTACCATGTTTATGAGAATCACCAGTGTGTGTGTGTGTGTGTCTGTGTGTATATGAGTGTGTGATTCCCTATGGTCCCAGCAGAGCTTTCTATCTGAGAACAGACCCATCAGGTGTCACAGTGGGAAGTTTTTTTGTTTTTTCACCGGCTGAGTCACAAAGGATGAGTCAGTCACGGCGGGAGAGCTGATTGGAGAGACACGTGTCAGACAGCAGCTCTCCTGACCGAGTTAGCCTTCATACACAGACCCTTAGGCAGACCTGTAAGTACACTCACACAACCTTGAACCATCGGCATCCACTTCAGAGGAATTCAAAATCCTGCAGTGATGGTATCACAACCTTTAATACATACGGACTGAAAGCATTTACAAGCAACTACAAGCAGTGTTGGACTGGTGCATAAAGTTTACAGTTTAAATGAAATACTGATGTCTCGAAATGACCTACATAAGCAAACATGACCATCAGCAAGAATATTTGCCATTTCTTTATAATTAGGGCCACTGGGCAATCGCAACGAGCACTGGCCCCTACAGCAATACCTGCTCGCAAAATATTTTATTGAAGTGAATGGGACGGCCGAAAAAAATTAGCGAAAAATAACAATAATTGGAGATTTTCAAACGTCTACTTCTCCGGCATAATTTCACCTAGAGACTCTATTTAAACTTTAAACAGTAGACACAAGTCTTGTGTATCGGTGTATTAATCCACGTTTCGATAGGTCATATAGTTTTTTATCAATCCCTGTTCAATGACCATGATCATTTTTGGAGAAATTCTGAGATTATAATGGGTGTGTATTGCACGGAATGTTCGTGTCAGAGTGTGTGACATTATCGCCAGAGTGTAGAGGGAGAGAAAAAATTGTCAAAAAATAAATTTGAAAACTGCGCTCGCAAATTCCACTCTACAGAAATAATTTATACATAGAAACGTAGGAAAATTTCTCACAATCATCTGGTAAAGCTGTCAGATTCATAGTTTGGGCGTAGGATGCACAGATGCGCCACCAACACGCACCAACAGCCTCATTGGCTCCCATATTAAAAACGCAGGAAGATTTCTGAAAAAGGGAGATGTAACAGTTTTTTTAGATCGCTCTAACAAAGCTATTTTTTCATTTTTCTTTCAAAAAAAACCATATGTAGACGTTCAGGAAGAACTCAGGACGCTCAAAGTAAAGTCGGATCAATGATAGGTATTATGGTTTTGCCAAAAATGCTTTCTGTTCGAGGCCAGAAATTCCAGTCTGTCCACCTCTGTTAAGGAACCTTTGCAGTTGGGTGCAGTTAAATCTGTTGATTGCTCTCCTCTGCACTCCTCCAGATACACATGTTTCACACACACACACACACACACACACACACACACACACACACACACACACACACACACACACATTTTGAGGTTAAAGGGCATAGGTTGCTGTATAAATAAATACTTGAAAAGGAATGCTTGTTGTAGGTGTGCTCCTTGTATATTATATAGTATTATAACATTACTAGTATTAACTGTTTGAAATCATCTGAAACTAAATTAACCCATTTATCATTTTATGGTCTTTTACTGTCATGTTTTAGCCGTTTTTCACATTTTTTACAGTGTAGAACTTAGACGCAGAGGAAAAATATTTTTACTCATATAATTTACTCATATAACTGCTGGAAGTAGTTTTTTAACAATGTTTTTTCTCACACTAAAAAAGTTTTTTTTGTTGCCTAAACTTTAGCAATTACTTCCATGTCACAACAGGACAATGCATTTACAGGGGCAATCACACCTGAGCTGTTTGAAACGAAGCCTGGTGTATTTTGTCCGATAGTTTAGTTTTTGCTGGTGTGAATGCTTAAATGCAGTGGTTGAAGAAGTAGTGAGCACTGGCAAAAAACACAAGCCACTCACTAAACAGATGGAGAGAAATTTCTATAGAAATGTGTTTAAGAAGTTTTTCTAGCAGAAGAAACAATTAGGCAACTGTATAAAAAAAAAAAAATGTTGAAAATTATTTTGAGTTTCCACTTTTACAAGACATTTAAATAATCTCACCTCATTAGCAGATTTTTTTTTTTACTTGTTAACTTTTAAAGTGAGGATTTGTCACAGTGATAACACTTTGCATTGTACCTGCCAAGAATGACACAAATGATTAAACAGTGAGCCATTAAGCTTAATTGGAAGGATGGCTGGTTATAAAATACAAAACAAAACAAAAGATATTTTGTTGTTTTTTGTTGTCGAGGCAGCTTTTGTCTTCTCTTACTTCAGAATCAAGTAAGAAAGGTAAGACTGGATGTGAAATGTTTAAGGTTAAAGGATTAATTCACACTCAGAAAATTGCAATTATATGGTTGGTTTGTTCAGGAAAAACAAGTCCCTACACCCCAGGAGAAATATATCCTATAATTACACTTGTTTGCATTTCTGTAAGTAAACATATATGCGTCTATGTGTTATCTGTCATCTCATGTGTAATGTTCTCAGATATTTACATTTAAACATAACACATAATTCACAGGTCATGAGTCATCAGTTACATTCAGCATGAAAGCACATGATGAAGTCATTAACTCTATGGAGTCTTGGAATCCTTTTCATCCTGCCTGTTTACACCACTTAAAAAATGTTTAAATGCCATGTTGTTGTTGTTGTTTTTTCCAGCACAACCTCACCTATATGACCAAATAATAATTGTTTTTTTATTCTGATTTACTGGATCAACATTTGGAGCCAAAAAGAAACAAAGAAAAACCAACATACATGTGATCTTGTGATTGTGTGTGATCCTGACATCAACTCTGGTTTTTATTCTAGTGGGACTCTATTTTATTTGTGTGTTTTGCGTAACAATTTTGGTCTTTTTGTGTCTTTTTTTGGTCATTTTGTTGTCTTTTTTAGTTACTTTGTGTCTTTTTTGTCTGTTTTAGTTGTTTTCTGTCTTTTTTAGTGATTTTGTGTCTTTTGTTGTCTTTTTGTAGTTATTTTGTGTCTTTTTTTAGTCATTTTGTGTCTTTTTTAGTCATTTTGTGTCTTTTTTTTTTGGTCATTTTGTGGGGTTTTTTTTAGCTATTTTGTGTCTTTTTTTGTAATTTTGTGTCTTTTTGTTGTCTTTTTTAGTTATTTTGTGTCTTTTTTGTCTTTTTTAGTTATTTTGTGTCTTTTTTAGTCATTTTGTGTCTTTTGTTGTCTTTTTTTAGTTATTTTGTGTCTTTTTTTAGTCATTTTGTGTCTTTTTTTAGTCATTTTTAGTTATTTTGTGTCTTTTTTAGTCATTTTGTGTCTTTGTAAGTCATTTTGTGTCTTTTTTGGTGATTTTGTGTCTTTTTGTAGTCTTTTTTAATTATTTTGTGTCTTTTTGTGTCTTTTTTAGTTATTTTGTGTAATTTTTTAGTCTTTTTGTGTCTTGTTTTAGTCATTGTGTGTCTTTGTTGTGTCTTTTTTTTAGTTATTTTGTGTCTTTTTGTAGTCATTTTGTGTCTTTGTAAGTCATTTGTGTCTTTTTTGGTGATTTTGTGTCTTTTGTTGTCTTTTTTAGTTATTTTGTGTCATTTTTGTCATTTTTTTGTCCTTTTTTTTGGTCATTTTGTGTCTTTTTTAATCCTTTAGTCCAACATAAAATGTGATTTTGAATCTTTTTTTTAACTTTCAAAACACTATCATGCTCAATAAAAAAATGTAAATGTTGCAAATGTGAACAAAGGTTGCAAATCTAACATATAAGAGGGTTCCATCCAGTTCTATCATTTTATACTAAATATATTTGAGCTTGTCTCCAGTTTTACTTGGTATATCATCATCAAACTAAAACTGGCCTCATGGAGTTTACAGCCAGAACTTTAGAGGTAAATTTACAGTAGGGCTCCACGCTGCTTTGTTTTCTAGTCTGGATGTCATGAAGAAGTCTGGATTTGGTGCTTTTGGAGACTCCAGAGGGGTTAAATGTGGATATAATGATGTTCATGTCAAACCTTTACACTGTACAATATTTAAATACAGTAAATATTGTCATGTTCATTACAGCCTAGAAATTATAATGTCATATAATTACCATAATTACAATATTCATTTAGAAAGTTACAGTAAAGCAAAACATGCTGTGTCAAAATAAAGCAGTATTAACAATTTTGTATTATGAATTTGTTATAATGTGATTATATAGTCATAATTTCACTAAGTGAATATCAATTTTGTAATAATGAGAAATTTAGGAATTAATTATGGCGAGCATTAACATATTAGAGTGGGGCAGAGTGGATATTACGTAGCAAAAAGTGTGTAATTAGCCAATTTTGCAGAGAACCATTTACATATTAATTTGGCCACCGTTCATGCATGATGTGCTTTGAATTGGTCACAGTTTAGTTAAAGTTACCAAGCCCTCGTATATATATAGAAATTGTTGGACGCTACCAGAGGAGAACAAGTGAGATTTGGGGGGGAAATTAATAATATATATCAAATAAAGCCTTTGATATGCACATGTAAACATGTTAAGAAGTGATTTCTCCAAAATGTGTGTTTAAAAAAAGCTTATTTCTTGTTTTAAACCCATTTAACAATTCTAATATGTTAATAGTTTGTCCTTTATTACATTTAACTTGTTCTGACCAGATTTCCTGAAAAAATTAAAATCATAATTTTGATATATGTTATGGAGATGCAAACAAAAAGATGGTTATTTGTTTTATTTATTATTAATTTATTCTGATTTTATTACTTAAAAACAAATCTGAAAAGTAATTTGTTGTTAAACAGCACTATTATTTTCACAATTTTTATATATGTTGTGGAGATGTAAAGAAAAAGGCAACTTTGTGTTTCTGTAAGCAGAAAATTTGTCTAGTTTTTTTTTTTTTTTTAAATAAGAAATATCATAAACATAAATACCATAAACGCCCAATGTATAGTTTATGTCACATCACAGATCTTTGACATTCAGGGGTATAATTTTTGAAAAACATCAGAAATGTGTTCTACGTGGTCCACTTGATCTGTGGTATATCCACCATATTTTTTCCTTTATGGCTAACTGGGTCTAGGTTCTTATGGGTTAAAAAAGATACACTATAATATTACTTGTATTGAATCTATGTGATACAATCCAGACTATTGTTTTAACCCTTTGATGCACAACATATGGACACATTCATTTCCCATGTTATTTAATGCTGTCTGTTTGTTTATGTTCTCTATCTTTTGAAATCCATTTATTTCATGATTGAATATTCGAAGTATTCTTTGAAAATCTTGTTTTTTATTACAACAGATCATTATTTCCATTCATCCCTTCATACTTTTTTCTCAAGTTAATTGAGGAAAACCTCAAAAAAGTTCATGTTTTTCTTCAAGTTGATTAAGGAAAACCTGGAATACTCAATGATTAAATTAATTTATTGCACAGATATAGAAAATAAAAACTCAGTCGGGTCACTTTAGACCCATGTTGTGCATCAAAGGGTTAACCCTTTATCAGGTGAAGAACCGTATTTGGTAACTTGGGGTGGGGGTGGGGTAATATTTCAAGAAAAAAGTTGCAAATTTACTAGATTAAAGTGGCAAATCTACAAGAAAAAAAGTCGCAGATTTAAGAGATTTAAAGTGGCAAATCTGCGTGCAAAAAAAGTCACAGATTTACAAGAAAAAAATGGAAAAAAAGCAACTTTTTTCTCGCAGATTCACCACTTTAAATCTCCTAAATCTGCAACTTTTTTTCTTGTAGATTTGCCACTTAAATCTCGTAAACTTTTTTCTCAAAATATTATTTTTGTATGTTTTTTTTACACATTCTGGCAGTATGTAATATCCTCCAAAATTCTCTAGGGTTGAATTTTGGAATTTGCAAGTATTTCAATGAGTGCCCTATTAAGGGTTAAAAACAACAACAACAACAACACCAATAATAATAATAATAATAATAAATTGGATTTATATAGGGTTTTAAAGGTACTCAAAGTCGCCTCGACTTTTCCATGAAGCTGTGTGGTTTTGCTTTTACACTAAACTTTGCCTCCACATTGTGCAATTGAGTCCAACATTTAAGAAAAACAACCTGGCAGCACACACACCAGCAACACAGCTGGAAACAGTTGTGTCAGCATCCTGTGTAGTTAGTTATTGTTAAGAGACAGGCTTTACTGTATTATCTGGGCTAGATTTAGCTGGGCATCAGCACTCTGCTATGGTACACTATGTGTTGCCTTCTTCAGGCCTGAGCCTGTCCATTTACCAGCTCTTTCCCACATTTCAGCAGTTGACAATTTTCACTTGTAACAATCCTTTTCATTTTTGTCTGTAATGATGCTAGAAACAAAGAGTCCATAAATAATGAAGATACTGGGGTCCCCAGGAGGCTAGACAAACTCCTGGAGCTACAAGCACACAAGGTTCTTTCACTAACTAACATGACTGCCTCCTACCCACAATCCAACATTCGGAAAGAGAAGCAAAAACTAAATCATTATCAATTGTACTCTGCTGGGACTGAAGTCACATGGTACTGAGAACCAGCCAATAGGAGCAGGCCAGCTGATGTCAAGCTAGGTGTTGTGTTATTCGTAATGCACACTCTGTCTTTAATGAGGAATAACTTAGACTTTCCAAGTATCAATTACCCTGCATATTATATGCTATTTCTATATGATCCTTTTCAATTTGAATTGGCATTTTCATGACTTTGCTATTGATTTTTTAAAATATACATAAAACATACCAAGATACAGTTATTATTAGACCCCCTTTATTTTCTTTATTTTCTTGTTCATTTTAATGCCTGGTACAACTAAAGGTAATCTATACCTCTATATATATATATATATATATATATATATATATATATACATATATATATTTACTGCATTTTTATACAATTCATTCCTGTATATATTGCAATATGATTCACAATTACTGCCTAATGCACTTCTGGTTAGATGCTATCTGCATTTCGTTGCTTTGTACTTGTGACATGTGCAATGACAATAAAGTTTAATCTAATCTAATCTAATCAAAATTTGTTTGGACAAATATAACGATAACAACAAAAATAGATCATCCATCCATCCATCCATTTTCCTCTGCTTATCCGGGGCCGGGTCGCGGGGACAGCAGGCTCAAGAAAACCATTGAAAATAGTTTCTCTAGCTAGACTAGCTGTCGATTCCAAATCTCCTGAGATATTTCTTTGGATATTTGGAATAGACAGCTAGTCTAGCTAGAGAATCTCAAAACTAGACTTGAAGTCGGCAAAATGTAGACGTTATGGTGCCGGTTTGTAGACGTTTTAACACCGTTTATAGGGAAAACAGAAATAACTGTTTATGTCGTATGATTTTTTTGTCACAGGTTGCCACTGCAGATGGGCTGAAGGTTGCCTCCCCCTGCTCTAGTGGCTATAGTAACTGTGACAGGTTAATAAATGTTGGTAGGCTAATTTAGACTTAGTAGGCTATTACATCTTCATTGTGAGGCTCAAAATAAGGTTTGCGGCTCCGTTTCGACATTATTTCTCTTTTTTTGTCCAAAAATGGCTCTTTTGTTTGTAAAGGTTGCCAACTGCTGCATTGGAGGTTGCCAACTTACAGTTAACATAAATATGGGCTATAATAAGCAGCTTGTAAAAACAAGGTTGTTTTCTAATGGACAGTCTCACAATCACACACATACAACAGATACTATTACAGCAAATCAGAAGTTACAGCACCTACATGAAGCAAATTGGACACCGACCCAGGGTGCATTTTAACAAGTTCTTGACATAAGCTTTCCCTCTCATCTAAGGTGTATGTGCACATGTGCAATTTCCTCTTTAAAAAAGCAGGCTCGTGCTTGATTTTGATATTGATTCACAGCTCTGTATGCAGCATCAGAATTGGGAATGACTGTAGGGAACTGGAGGGTTACACACCCGTTACTATGGCATTAATGAAGAACATGAGCTTTCCTACTCAGTTCAAGTTCACTTCAGTTTAATTATTTATTGTCCCACATGAGGCATTTTGCATTTGCAGAAAAAGACATCAAAACAGACATTGGACAGACTTGGAAACACACTTTTACTCGAAATAATGAGCCTGTGGCGTTATATATTTGGTTTCTTTCGTAGTAAATAAGCTACTTCTGTAACTCAGAATTGAGATATATCAGGATTACAGTTAAAGGTTCACATCCATATGCATCCCCTAATTACTCTTTTATTCCCATAAATCCTAATTGTTAGTTAATATATCATCTATCTCTATCTCTCTATATAATTACTTCATAAGTGCCTCATAATTGGAGAATAATCACACTGTAATTTGCAGACTATGATCTTCAAACATTCAAAACCAGAAACTATTCTAATAACCAGTATTTTTCAAAAGATCATATCGCTTTCAGTGTTTCTTTTTTTTTTTCACATCACAAAGAGAGTCTTTGCACACAAAATGTTTCTGTATGCTTGGTGAATCTGAGGCCAAAGTATGAGCCTGAGGTGAATTTGACGCTCTAAAAGGGTTTTTGTTCACAAAAGTCCATTGTGTAAATGCTGGAATAAAGTCTTGATTCCTCCAATTCAGTATTAAAATGCGTTTGGAGCGTTTGGGGTGAAACAAGCCCTTTACCAGCCAGGCAAAACACATTGAATTATCTCCTCTTGCAAGGGAGAGTTTATATAATATTCCCACTGCTTGGTTCAGCTGAATTTATGGACTAAGAGAAACTGTGTTCCTCTGTGTTCCGCTCCTCTTTTCTTCTGTCCTCTTCCACAAGCAGAGTCTGTTCATCTGGAGGAAGATGAAAGGATGACTTTTGCTCATTGATATAAATAAATGGAGAGAGAGAGAGGGATGAGGCGAGGCCGTGTAGGAGGGAAGATATCCTTGGGGCAAAAGAAGGAGTAGGAGAGAGGGATGAGCCGACCACAGGGAGGAGAGGAGGTGGAGGGTGAGGGTGAGATAGGAGGTGGAGAATGAAGAGTGGAGATATATGCATAGAGAGAGAGAGAGAGAGAGAGAGAGAGAGAGAGAGAAGAAAGGAAGGGAAAGAGAGGAGCAGAGGGATACAACAAAGAGGAGGAAAAAGACAAACAAAAAGAGAGTGATGGTGAGAATGAGAAAAAAAAAGATGAAAATGAGATTTTCCACCACATATGATTATCATCAAAGGATGCGAGTAATTGAGTGTGCATATACTGTGTGCAGACACATGCATGCTCGCTGCCTACGCGCCTGCATTTACATTTGCATGCATGTCTGAGAGTGAATTGTCCCTTTGCATTTCTTGGTTTTTATGAGCTCATCTGTCTTCTTTACCTACAAGCCTGCATGTTTTTATGTGTGTATTACAGAACCTGGTCTCACAGGAATCCGTGAAATAGCCACGGATTTGCTTAACTCAAAATCTGTGGAATAGCCACGGAATCACTCAAATTTCCGTGAAACTGACACGGATTTCGCTACAATGCAAATTTATGATAGTCATATCCCGTGGCTATTCCATGGATATTTTTTCCTATTGGTTTGTGTCTAAGTCATGTGACTTTCAAGGTCCCGGCGGTCAGAACAAAAAACATGGCGGACAGTTCTCTCATTTTTAGTGAAAAAAAATCAATATTTTCACTTAGTTTCTGCATAAAAATGGGTTTTGATCACATTTCTCGCGAGAAATATATGTTTTATTTTCTAAATATTCACTCAGTGAATGTACATAATCACTTTGAATGTTGGAATAGCCACGGGATATGACTGTCATTAACTTGCATTGTAGCAAAATCCGTCTCAGTTTCACGTCAAAATATTATTTTTTTCACTAAAAATGATATTTTTTTGTTCTGACCGCCGGGACCTTGAAAGTCACATGACTTGGAACAAACCAATAGGAAAAAATACCAGGTTGGGATATGACTGTCATTAACTTGCATTGTAGCGAAATCCGTGTCAGTTTCACGGAAATTTGAGTGATTCCGTGGCTATTCCACGGATTTTGAGTTAAGCAAATCCGTGGCTATTTCACGGATTCCTGTGAGACCAGGTTGGTATTACAGTATATGCATGTGTGTGTGTGTATGTGTGCACAGAGTCTATCTCCTCCACATGTGCTTGTTGAAGTACATTTATATGAAGCACCAGTTAACCTTTCTTTACTGTCTAAAGCCATAGCATGACATTTTATTAACTGTGGCAGGTGATCTATTACCACACTTCCCCCAATAAGATTACATTACCTCTCTGCTTTCTCCCCGTACTCCTTTTTCCCACCACTCCACCTTATTTCCCCTCCTTCCCCTGCCTCCTTGTCCTGTCTTTTTCCCCTCCTCCTTCCTACCTGACTGTATCCACCACGGCAATTAAAATAAAAAGGACAGGGGACAGCGAGGGAGAAAGGAAGGAACAAAAGGGCAGGGGGGAGACAGAGATCTCAATGTAAGCCACTTTTTGAGAGAGACAAGGGGAAAAAGAGAAAAGACATCCAAAGAGAAGGGGAGAATTGAGAGTGACAGAGGAAAAGAGCAGGGTTGAGAGGCAGAGAGACAGTGAAGGGGTGTGGTGGGGTTGAATTTTAATGCTCTTTAGCTTGCTATGAAGCGCTCCTCACCAAGTAGGCAATCCCATCTGGCTGCCAGTGATGGCTGTGGTCTCCAAGATACATGGAGGACTTTAATGATAGCGGCTTCCAACACAGGAGGGGCAGCACTTAGGTGTGGGGCTGGTAGGAGAGATGTGAGGGGAGGTGTAATAATAGAGGAAGGGAAAGAGTGAAATGGAAAGATGTACAACAACAGGGAGATGCACTTACTGCTGCTATGATACAGATTAGATGTGGTGCTCAGTGTTCAGCAACATTATTACCTCAACAAGGGAAACGTCTCAGACACCCACTATCGTATGAAGATGCAGGTGAGATGATGGTTCAGTGGAAAGATTGGACAGATGGGTGAAAAAGGAAATTAGGAGCAACGAGAAATTATTTTGAGCTGTAATTTAGTTTTTGGTGGAACCGGAAAAAATTATTCTGTTTTGAATTTTTCCATCAGATAACAGATAGTGTTTATAAAACAGAATGACATAAAAATAAAAATAAAAAGTGAATGAAAAGTGAAGCCAATGCAGAAGTGTCTTAAACCTGCATTTTTTCTAAAGGCCAGCAGGGGGCGACTAAAGCTAACAGCTAAAAAGCTGACAGCTAAAAATAGAAAAAAATACATGGCCGTTCTCGGCTTTAAGAGACGACAAAAGTTTGTTATTTCCGGTCCTGACACTGGAGGCAGCCTGAGAGTGGAGGTCTGGACCCCTCTCAGTTTAAGGCACTTATATTGACTTCAGTGGTCAGACCAAGAGGCTGCCAATAGGTACCGTTGGCTAACATGGACGGGGCTCTGCTTATGGCATTTACTGCAACCAGCCACCAGGGGGTGATAGAGAGGCTGTCACGCCGTCCATCTTTATATAAAGTCAATGCAGCAAACTAAATCATTCATTTCAGTTACACAGCAATGGTAAGTTGTCTAATATTTGTTTTTCTGTTTCTGATTCCACCTTTTTTTTTAAGAAGGATTGTTGTTATAAGATTTCAGAGTGACCCTTCAGTAAAGACAGTTGGATTCAGAGTATCAAAGTTTAAGTGGAATTTAATTAACAGCATTTAAATCATGCAACACAGCAAGTAAGGTTACAGAGAAAAGGCTCAAATGATAGTCAAAAACTGTTGGCTTATATGCCTCCTATAGTGGGAGGTTTCCAACGTCTAGATGACCTGACTGACACAGATGCTGTTATTCCCAGTTCCCTAATCGATGGTATGGTCAGCAGAAACATGTCTGACCCGTGTCTGACTCTCATTGGTCATGTGTACTTCCCTTTATCTAAACATATAGTTAACCTTATCTAAGTCTGCCAGCTTTTAGCAGAAACACTGGTCTGATGTAACCCAAAGCCAGTATCTCCACATGCAGCAGGCAGGGACACATTTGCTTAATATGATTAAAACGTTGAAAAACCCAGATTAATACAAATTTTTATAACAATTGTGTTATTTCTTATTTCTAGGGCCGGGACTTTAACACGTTTTTAAATTGTAATTAATTACACAGAAATTAACGCGTTAAAATAATTGACGCATTTTAATCACACTTATTTTTGCACCGCGGAACGTTTCTCACTGGATGAGTTTGAGGCGGACCGATTATACTGGAGCACCAACTAGCGTTCATGAGTTCAGACAACAACAAACCACAGTGAACATGAAGGAAGAAGCTGATGAGACCTTTGGTTGGCCCTGTGGATGATGGGACATTTAGTTACTAAAAACCAACGGATGGAAGCGTCCATAAGAGCATGGTTGTGTTGCTATGCAACAAGGAATTCACATATCACCGCAGCACATCCAGCCTCAAGTATCACCTCAATGCTAAACATATAGCAGCTAGCGGCTAGTGTGGTAGCTAGCGTGGATTGTGTTTCACTTAAAAAACCAAGGTATTCTAGTTTACAGAAGGTCTACCTACCTATAGGCTACCTGAATTTATGAAATGTACTATATTTCTAAATATGCTATTGCTACACTTAATGGCAAAAATTACACTGGTCTGTTGGACTTGAACAAATATAAACAATATTTTTGTTGCTTAAGCTTATGTATTCAGTCATTATTCAATGGTATACTAAAGATCCATGTGAAAAAAATGACTTCTCACTGTTCTCAGGTCAAATATTTATATGCAATTAAAATGCGATTAATTTCGATTAATTGATTACAAAGCCTCTAATTAATTAGATTCATTTTTTTAATTACTTATTTCAAAAGTCACAGCGTCTCACTTTAAAACTGACTAGTCTTAGAGTGGATGTAAACTTTCAGGACGAATATAAAGTCATGCAGATGAGCAGATGACTTGAATCATAAAGAGCAGAAAGGGCATGTAAGGCCATTCAAACTATAGCATAATTAATAGCTGGCAAGTTGCTTTCCCAGCCTAACTGCTGGGAGGTGCCCACCTATCACACTAATTTGACGGACAGGTTTTGGATGGGATCTGGTCCACTGAGAGACGGCCGCTCACCGGTCCAGTCAGTCACCTTCATAGAGTCTGACACCAGACTGCTTTCCTCTAATTCAAACTTCACATCCAATCACTTTTCATTTTCTCATAAATCCTGTTAGATCCCGCCTCTCTCCCTGTACTCCTATTAGGTGATTGTGTTTTAATTTGGAGCAGCGAATGAGCTATTAGCAGTCGCCGACACGTTACCCATGTAATGCTGGAAAGGAGCAGAGCAGCTGTGACAGTTTATCCTCATTCACTCACTCACTCAGTCAACCACGTGTGCACACATTCGCTAACAAAATTAAATGCACTTACTTTTGGAATTGAGATTAGCCACGCTGCCCGAATCTGACTCTTCACAGAGACACAACGCCGAGCCGAAAGAGCGAGGCTGGCTTCTCCTGTTTCTCTGATGCTAGGTGTAAAAGTTAGACGACTTCCAACACTCTGATCACATATTCACAAGGAGGCTCAGAGTGAGAAGAAAAGGACAGGAGGGAAAATGCAGACAGATTTTTTTTTTTATCCTTCTGAGGGGGAGACACAGAGCTTTAGTTAATTGCGGTCCCAGGAGTTGTCAGAGCATTATCAGTGTCTGCTTGGCATCGGAGTTGACTGGCAGCTAGATAGAAACCTTATCAGCAAGATAAGGAGTGATATAGAAGTGGATGCAGAGATGGGAAGAAGAGAGAGCTCAAGAGATGAAAGAGAAGAAAAAGAGGGGGAAGAGAGGAGAAAGTTGGAGAAGGAGAAAAGGACCATGAAGGGGCTGAAATAAAAGATATTCTAATTTAGTCTTATCTGTGAAAGTGGAGATGTTTTATCTCCTTCACTCATATCCAAACTGCTTCTGATCACCAGAGCAGTTTGACTGGTTGCCAGCCGGCAAACATCAGCAATGATGAAAAATCACAATAAAATGGAAATAAAACCTCTCTATTGGCCTCTTTTCTGTCAGTTTAGATCCCTTTTGCAAACCTCCTGTCTACTGCACACTCACAGCAGAATCCCAGTTTTGACTTTTAGCATTTATATCCTCCGTCTTCCACTCGTTCTCTTTAAGCTTGCCCTCTATTTCTCTCTCCCGCACGATTTCTTTGTCTTAGACGAGTTTTGCGTAGCTTTCATCTGTCTCCCATTTTTTTTCCCTTTCTGTGCTGTTTGTGCTTTTCCCATTTCAACTCTCTTACTTTATATTATTCTCTACCACCTCTTTGTATATCCTCTCTCCCTTTACTGCACTTTGCTTGTACTACTCCAATCAAATTCTGATCACATCTTTATATCAAAGATGCCAACCCTCCAGGAGGCACTACTTTCATGTGATGAAACTTGCTTATAATCCTTTCAAAGCTGTAAAGCCAAGGCTGAATATTAACAATCCACATTATGACCTTCTACTTACACAACAGTTCTTTGTTAGTTTCTTGACTCAGAAAGTGCTTACTGCTCTGAGTTTACCAGCAGCACAAAAAGCACTAAAAATTAAGATTTCCACGAGGTCAAGTGTAGAAGTGGTTACAGTGAAAAGGACTCAATGTCAAGGATGATGTCAGTGATGAAAATGCTCCATGTTGAGAGTCAGATATTTCATACAATGCAGTGTATACTATCTATAGCCGGCTCCATGACCCAGTTTAAACTCAGGAATCAAGTGTTTCTATCACTGTCAAAAACTGCAGGTTATATGCAGGTGAGCAAGCTTTGAGTTGTTTTTTTTCATCAGCTTTCAATTCATAACTTAGGCTTTATGATACAGCATTTGATAGTTGTTCTAGTCACAGAGCCAGGTGCTGTCAGGTGCAGGTCCCGGAGCTGTCTGCAAGGTGCAAACTGTCCGAGTTTCATGCTGTCACTTACACACTGGAAAAAAAGAAAAGTTAGGTGAACTCAAAATTTCAAGGCAACAAACTTTGATAAAATTTTAAGTTGGACAATTAAACTGAATATTTTAAGTTTTGTTTTTGAGTTTGCTCAACTCTGAATTCAGATTTTTGTCAACTTAACCGTAAGTTACTTATAATTTTACATTATAAGTTATAATAACTTTTAATCCTTAATTCTGCTAAGTTCTGCAATGTGCTGAATTGGCACGATTGTAACGCCGCTATGAAATGTCAGCTAATGTTGCGACCACAATTTTGAGTTAGCATTGATACGCTAATGGCTACTCTTGTAGATGTAACAAGCAGCGCCGCTAGCATCAGTTAGCCGCTAGCATCAGTTAGGCGCTAGCTTTCGCTAATGACCGAATTTCACAACAAAAGAAATAAGAGTAAGCAGAACCCCAACTTAAAGGTATAAGTAACAACAACTCACAAACTTGTTTTTGAGCATAGAACTGGCTTCCTTTGTTCTGCTAACTTACATTATTGCCCTAAATGTCAATAATTGATATTTCCAAGTTTTACCAACTTTAATCACTGTTTTAGGCCAAAAAATACAAGTTGGCTTTTTTTGCAGTGCAGTGACTCTGCTTCCCGTGATGCTGGAGAGCCTCCGTAGTAAGGCGATGTCTTCTTTAACAGTTTCTGCATATTCGAGGCTCGTCCTTTGTCCGGACTGTGGATACAGCTTGATGGAAAAGAAAGGCCTGTTATTTTAGCTGTGCTGTCTTAAGTCCACCTCGGCATGTCCAACATGCCACCAGCATGCAAAGATCTGTGTATAATAAGAAATAGGTGATCCCTATCCCTTCACACCACCCATATGAATGCATAATAGACCTTGTTGCTGGTGTACATCATATCTAGGGGCATCTCTACTGTCACTTTGTGCCCCAGATAGATATATATATTACAGGGGCTTTCTGGACATGAGGTTTATAATCTCTCAGTGGCCTTGCCATTTTCACAAAGTTTCACCATCGGTAAGGCCAAGGCACCATTGGCAATGCTAAGGAAGTGCCAATATTGAGTAATATTAATATTGGACGCCCTTTTATCCCTCTAGTTAGACTGTATGCTGTAGTGGACTCTGTTTCAAAGCTATAGTGAATATATTGGTATCATATGAAAGATGACCTAAGGCATTAATGCTGGTGCCAATCATGTAATGGTAGGCCCCTTAACCTTTGACCTCAAGATACCTGGATGTAAATGGGTTCTATGAGTCTCCCCTTTACAGACATCACAAACTGCCTCACTGACATAAAAACCTGGATGAACAGCAACTCTCTCAAACTTAACTGCAACAAATCAGAAATAATCGTCATTGGCCCCAAATCCCGCCTCCCCTCTTCCCAGAACTTCTCACTAAACATCGATGGACACACAGTTAGCTCCTCCCCCTCTGTCCCAAACCTCGGCATCACCCTGGATCAAATCTCTCCTTCAAATCACACATCAAGAACATCACCAAAACATCCTTCTTCCACTTCCGCAACATCTCACGTCTCCGTCCAATCCTGTCCTCCTCTGCTGCCCAAACACTAATTCATGCTTTCATAACCTCCACACTGGACTATTGCAACAGCATTCTCTACGGCCTCCCCTCCACCAACCTTCAAAAACTATGTCCAAAATTCAGCTGGCCGATTGCTCACCCACTCCCGCTCCAGAGAACACATGACACCCATCCTTCAGCACCTTCATTGGCTCCCTATCCAGCACTGAATCCACTTCAAGATCCTGCTCATCACCTACAAAGCCCTCACTAACATTCTCCCCCATGAACCTCACAGATCTCATCCAGCATCACTCCCCCACCCACAACCTCAGATCTTCAGACGCCAACCTACCGACCCCCATCGTCAGGACCAAGCACCGCACCGTTGGAGACAGAGCCTTCTCCACTGCTGCCCCGACCCTCTGGACCTCCTCCCTACTCACATCCGCAATTCCGACTCCCTCCACATTCCTTATGGTGGCAGGTGGCACCATTTAGGGTAGCCTCTGCCACCAGTATGAATGTGTGTGTGAAAGGGTGAATGAGCGCAGTCTGTAGTGTAAAGCTCTTTGAGTGGTCGCAAAGGGACTAGAAAAGCGCTATATAAGTGCAGGTCCATTTACTATTTACCATTCACCACGCCTTCAAAAACCAATTCAAAACCCACCTTTTTGGGCGTTCCCGGTGGCACACCTGGTAGAGCGCATACCACAGAGGCCCAGTCCTCGTAAGCAGGCGGCCCGGGTTCGGCTCGGAGCCCTTTCCCGCATATCTTCCCCTCTGTCTCCCCCTTTCACTCTCCTGTCAATAAAGCTACAAAATGCCTCTTAAAAGAAAAAAAAAAAAACACCTTTTCAAAATAGCTTACAAGACCTGAACTCAAATCTTTCAACACTGTTTAGTTCTGTTTTCTTCTGCATTTTGTGTTTGTGTGTGTCTAATTCCTGTTATGTTAAGCGACTTTGAGTACCTTTAAAAGCGTGTTACCTATAAAAATCGAATGTATTATTATTATTATTATTATTATTCACTGATTCAAAAATGATGTATTTGAATAATTCTGCATACTAGTGTCCTCAAAAAGTCTGGAAGTCGCTGAGACTCTTGTGGATCAATAAGCCCAATTGTAGGCTTGTGTAATGATGTGAGTCCACATAGTTACCATTTCATTCACACAGTTGCTGGAATATCCAGTTTTCTGTTCCATTAACACAGTCAAGACGGCTTGCTGCTGGTCAGTGAGACAAATGTGGGTTGGTGGTCAACTGAATTTGAAATAGACTATAACATTTGAACAGATTCAGAGTTTTTGAGTGGAGTTTGTTTCTTTTGGCCAGAGCCAGACCAGACGTGTGCTAAACAAAGCTAACCGACTATTGGCAATTACTTCATGTTGACTGTACAGGTGTACAGAGTGGCATTGATTTTTTTTTATCTCACTTTCAACAAGAAAAGTTATAAATAAACCACGGAAAAGGAAAAAACTACATACATGTATGGACAAAGAAGCAGAGGTCAGACTTTCACAAACATAGCATTATGTCTTTCTGAATGCTGACACCTTGTTAGTGGTTTTCTGATAGCTGACATTAAAAATAAATTGCGAGTGTAGTCTCTGACTCTTAGCTTGCTTATTAGTTGTGCTTGTGTAATGAATGCCGTGTTGAAAAAGCACAGAATTATCTTGAATTTTTGCATTTGCAATTTAAATACGATATGAGTGATATGTAGTTATTAGTACACATGTAACACGTAACCTGTCCAAGGATTAATTAAAGGCATTCGGCTCAATGTAACACATCATTAAAGTGGACAAGACAGGTGGTGGGAAAATGGGCATGGCACAGAAGGATAACAGGGAAAACACTGAACATCACATCATATTGTATCACACTTTCCTGCAGTCTAATAGCGTAGCGTTTCCGTTCTGCACTGAGCTCTGCACGCCTCAATTTGCTTTAGAATTCCCTGCTTCCCTCTCTGTGAAAATTATCTGCAAAAATCCTCTGTCTTCTTGTTTAACAGGATATCAATTTTCTGGCCTGATGCAGCTCTGGCTTGAGCACTGCAGGGCTCACCACTGTGTCAAAGTTCAGCAACACATATCAAATTAGTATCTACAATCTTGCTGTGGAAGAGAGCTGTTTCTATTCACAACCACCCAACATTTATGGGCATCAGAGTTAAATGTGGCCATTCTTAAAATTGATGGTATTTTCCAGTAATAAGGGGCAATTAGGGCATCTTAGTAAAGTTGTCACTTAGAAATGCACTTTGTTGCGCTGATTGATCTGCTTAGTGATAGCGGTAGAATTAATTGAGTCTGTGGAGACAAATGGCTGTGCACTGATCATCCAGTGACTTTCAAACCATTGATTTGTCTCTTATCTTGGCTTATAAGATGCTGTTAGTAGAGGACAGGGTGGCAGTGGTTTTTCAGACTAAAGCCACTTAGTGTTGACTCTTTCTTTGGCTGCACCTGATTAAACCAATAACCGCTTAATTAACAAACATAATTAACAATGGGTAGTTTGTTAGTAGCAGCAATGGTAGTGACAGTAGTTAAGTATTTAACAAAAAAACTAGGTCACATGGAGCGCTGCTATCATCTTCACTCCAAAGAACAGACTTGAAACTTTCCCCCAGTTTTTGTTTGACATTCCCAGGTCATGTAAAACCAAAGATATGATAGTTTTAATTTCATAGTACAGAAATGTTTAAGCTTTGGTGTAGCCCTCTGTGTAATTTTCGCACATGGTTTGTTTTGAAGAGTTGAAGCTAACAAGGTAAAAAAAAAAAAAAAGCCTATAAATACACATGTTTTCATGGGCCTTTTTTTGGATGTAGTTTGATTTTTTTTTTTTTTTTAATTCACCTTTTTATATGTTCATATTTGTATCCTATGTTTACATTTTCAAGTTCCAAAACAGTTCATTGAGCATATTTGTGGTTTTTATGTATAATTTTTCAACTCGGATTTCATGATTTTTGGGCTCAATATGTTGATCAAGTAGGTTAAAGTGAGAAAATAATGTCATGTTTCTGACAGGCTTGTGTCACTCTTATGTAGACACCTTCAAAATAAAGTGTTACCATATCTTGTTTAAGTCACAAAGGCATGTTCAAAAAAAGTCATTTATTTCTCTTAAGTGACATAATTTACACACAGTGTTATTAAAGTGTTAAATTTGAAATAAAGGCACTGAAATGGACAACCTGGTCTCACAGAAATCCGTGAAATAGCCACGGATTTCGCTTAACTCAAAATCCGTGGAATAGCCACGGAATCGCTCAAATTTCCGTGAAACTGACACGGATTTCGCTACAATGCAAGTTAATGATAGTCATATCCCGTGGCTATTGGTTTGTTCCAAGTCACGTGACTTTCAAGGTAAGGGAACAAAAAACATGACGGACAGTTCTCTCATTTTTAGTGAAAAATCAATATTTTGACTTAGTTTCTGCATAAAAATGGATTTTGATCACATTTCTAGCGAGAAATATATGTTTTATTTTCTAAATCTTCACTCAGTGAATGTACATAATCACTTTGTGGTGAATTGTAGCGAAATGCGTGTCAGTTTCACGGAAATTTGAGCGATTCCGTGACTATTCCACAGATTCCAAAGATTTTACTCTATTCAACGTACTTATACCTAATCATTTATATTATTTTTAATTTACACTTACCAGCTCTGCTGCTTTTGAACTATTTCTGTTTTCTTCTGGGTCTATTTCCTGTTAATTTACACTATTCTCCACATAGATCTATATTCTTTTGAAATGAATTCCTATAATCATAAGGCAACAACAGTCTACCTTCTGCATTCGAAGGCATTCACTTAAATTATACACTTCATATCTTCCTGCATGGTCTGCTCCCTTTTAAAAGTGAGTTGCAGGTGTTGAATTGATAGAATGCATTGAAAGTCATTTCAGCCTTTTATCTCTTCATAATGCAACATAGGCAGCTATGACACCTAACCCAGATAAATACTATAATTATCACTCCTGCCTCTCACAGCTCACCCGTCTGCCGATCGTCTGTCATATCCATCATGCCTACTCAAACACAGAAAGGCACACATACCAACACACACACAGGTTTTGATGTGTCAAATCTGTATCCATCATAGCAAGTCAAAGTGAGATTTAGTGCAGAGCCCCGGCTGGGTAACCGCACTGTGGGCGAGCCCATATTAAATTGTCTACTGAAGTGGGCCAGATTGTGTTTGGCCAGTCTACCCATTTATCTACGCTAATGCCCTTTCTGCCTCCATCCATTTCATGAACTGAAAGGGACTGGAGGGAAGAGGACAGGGCTCAGGAGAAGAACATCAGGGGAAGAGGAGAAATGAATGAAGGGGAAAGTGGGAAATGTTCTAAAAGTAGAAAGAGGAAGACAGTAAATAACAGAGACTGTATAAGTAAATGTATCTTCTGGGCCTGAAAAGTAAAGCCAATGCGGAAGTCCCTTATTTCGAGAAAAAAGTTGCAAATCTACAAGAAAAAAGTTGCAGATTTACGAGAAAAAAAATGGGGGAAAAAGCAACTTTTTTCTTGCAGATTCACCACTTTAAATCTCATAAATCTGCACATTTTGTATTGTAGATTTGGCACTTTAATCTTTTCTCAAAATATTACCCCCCTCCCCCGGGTCCGTATGTTTTTTTACACATTCTGGCCGTATGTAATATCCTCCAATATTCTCTAGGGTTGAAATTTGGAATTTGGAAGTATTTCAATGAGTGCCCTATTCAGGGTTAACCTGCATTCTTTCTAATGGCCAGCAGGGGGTGACTCCACTGGCTGCAAAAAGAAGACAGATTGTATAGGAGTCTATGAAAAAATGACCCTACTTCTCACTTGCTCTGTTACCTCAGAAAATGAGTGTATGGTCTCAGTCACTAGTATCTTCTTCAATATAGCATGATGTCATTTTGTAAACACGAAGGACGTAGCTAACTTGTCTTTAAGTTGCTGCCTGTTAATCGGGATAGAGCCGTAGCAATACGTATTCATGACACTATACATTTTAATAGCTCTGAACTTGAACTTTTGGGTGTTGTGTTTTTCTCAGAACTTTGACTCTTTACCTGTGTGTTTCAGTCATTGAAAGTTAATTCTAACATTTCAGTCGCCTAAAACTTGTTGTGTCACGTAAAGTGTGTTCATTTTGTTCATGTTTAGTGTTTCATGTTTTATGTCATGCTTTAGTTTAGCTTCATGTTTAGTCCTTATTGTCATGAGCCCTTTATGTTAAGTTAAAGTCACTCATGTCTAGTCTCGTCGTGCACTTCCTGTTTTATTTTGTACTTACCTTCTCTAAAGAGTCGGCTCTTCATTGTGAATTATGGATGCACCTTGCTTACCAAGCTAGTTAGTTTGTCCAAATATGGTCACTACTGGCTCAAAAAATAAGATGGTAACCACCAACATGCAGAAATTTTTTGTCCCAGACTGAAAATTCTGTTTTAAGCCTGTATTTCACCAGCCACAATTAGCATCCTTATAAATGTATACAGTAAAATGAATTAAGGAAGCTAGCTAATGTTAGCTGGTAGCTCCACTTTTGCTAACTGGCCCTGCCATGCCAGTAACCACTCCCTTGTTGGGGTCATCCAGTCAACATAGGACCCTTTTTTGGAAAAAGGGTCCTATGTTCCCCTGTAGCAATACGTACTGGGGAGCACCGGACCCTTTTTCTGAAAAAAATTCCCAGCAATCTATCATCTTTACGGTAGACTCTCAGCATGGCCAGCAGGCCTACCGTCACATGGCCCACCTTAGCTCAAGCAGCACAAAACTGAAATTTGCACAACAGCTACTTTCTGGTTACTTTGCAGTTCATTTTTTGGCTTTTTAAATAGGGTTAGGGTTAGGGTTAGGCCTATTTGCCATGGAATTTGGCAGTAATTGGTGGAAAAAGTAACAGACCGGGGAACATAGGACCCTTTTTGGGAAAAGCGGGGGAAAAGGGTCCTATGTTCCCCAGTCTCATACAAAGAGGGGAACAACTCTTGTCTAAATATGGTCACTTTTGACTCCAAAAAAACAAGATGGTGACATCCAGAAGACCAAACTTGAGGCTTTAAAACGCTAGTGCACAAACCATCTGGTGATGTCACGTTGGCTACATCCACTAACACTTTTATACAGTCTAAATACCACTTACATTCTCAATATACAGTGTGAATAGGCAAATAATAATAATAATGGGCTAAGTGGAAGAAGTGTTGGTGGACTGTGACACATAATGATGTTATTATTTTTAGGGTTCCATATACGCGATTAGCTACATTGTTATTTCACCATTTGTCAGTGTTTTAAAAGAGCACGCCTGCAGCTCCTTCTGTAAGAGCAATACAAAAAAAAAACAGGAACTAATGGAATGAAACGGCATGCCATGTACAGTACATAGCAGCAGCTATACTAACAAGGTTCTGTGGTAATGAGCTGGAGGGGGTGAAAGCACATGCATGAGTGGACACAGTCACACACACACACACACACACACACATACACCGCCTCAATGCGCTGAGACACTATCAGCGTGCTCTCATTTCGCCATTACCACTTAAGTGTTAGTTACTATGGCAACAGTGTGATTTATTTCCCAATTAAGAGTTAGTGAACTTGCTCACTTACGACCAGTAATATCAAGCAGCACATAAATTACCTTCAAGCGTAATGCGGTCCGTTTGCTATTAAAAACAAAGGAATATCACCATCTCGTATCTCCCAAACAAGAAAACTTCTGTTCCAAAGCTTCTTTTGGAAGTTTATTGTACAAGAACAAATATTCTCTAATAATTGCGTGTCACATCTAATTGGCTATTAATGTGCTTGCTAAAAAGGATGAAATTCAGCAGGCTTCACATCCAATAACAACCTCTTTCATCCATCTCGCTTAAAATGAAGATAAACAATGCACGGATGGATGAGAGAGTCGGGAGGCAGGTGGGAATGTAATGGAATCAATTAGGCAAACACTCGTGATTTATATTCTGTGTTGATAACAAAGAAAGCTTAATTTACTTTCTTTTCCCTTCTTACTGATATCATTTGTTTCTAATGTTTATGTGATGATAACATATGAAACCCATTCCATCTTGTGAGCAATAAATTGAGCAGCAGTGCCTGTCTTTGTATCTCTGCATGCGTACGCATACATGAGTGTGTATGTGCAGTGTATGTGCGTATATAAAGCGAAAGTAATTGTTAATTATTAACTCTGACTATAAAATGTTAATGCATATATTAGCAATGATTCATAAACATGAAGGCAATTTCTGTATCTGGTTGCAGCAGATTATACTTTCTGTTTGTACGTGTGTGTCTGTGTGTAATTTGTCTATGTGTTGACCTGAAAAATGTTTGCATATCTCCGGGTGTGTAGATGTGAAGGAGAAAAAAGACCCTCGCTTGCCTAAGTTTGCAAATGCTTGTCCAACATTCTTCTGTAATGAAACCCCTCTGTTCTTCTTTCTGTTTTCTAGTCCCCTCATTCTCTCATTCGCTCTCTCTTCTCTTGCTCACTGCAGTGTTTTTGAGAAGTAGAACTCGTCTGGCCCTCATTAATGTCCCTGGCATTCATTTGGCTCTGCATCTCTCTCTCTTTCCTCTCCCCAGCCTCTTACAGCTTCATCCCACATTCTGCCCATGCCATCATCGTACGCACAACACTAGCAGGCTTCAACTGCAATTAGTACCTGTGTCATCACATATTCACACACACACGCACACACATTCTTGTACTTCTATCTTTGTGAGGGCCCTCGTTGTAATAGTGAATTCCCTTACAAGGTTATAATAGTTTTGGAATTTTCATTAGTTTCAGTTTTAATTTTGTTGTGAATTTTTTGTTTTCAAATTCAGTTAGTTTTAATTCGTTTTTTAGAGTGAGTTTGCTAGTTTAGTTTAGTATTTATTTATTTTTCAAATGCTTTAGTTTTAGTTTATTTTTATTAGTTTTAGTGTTTTAGTTTTTTGTAATGGGGTATTTGTTGGGTGGGAGACTAAAAGAGGTCAAGGTAAATTTTGTCTTTATTTGCCTTATTTATTTGCCTTATCCATCTTCATTATGTATGAAAAAAGAGGAAGGCGAAAATGAAGGACATTTTCACTATAATTTTTAAGTGTGAGTGTTTAGTTTTGTAACCACACAATACAGTTTCAGTTAATTATAATTATCATGTAACCTTTAACCCTTAAAATAAAGTCTGAAATCTAAAAAAAAGGCTTTAAAGAAGTGAGGACCGGCCAAAATGTCCTCACTTTTCAAAAATGTCCTCACTCTGTTGGCTAAAAACATGTTCTGGTCCTCACTATGTAGGACATACAAGAACACACACACACACACACACACACACGCATGCACACACACACACACACACACACACACACACACACACACACACACACACACACATAAACAAACGCTGCAGAAGCATTGAGGTGCAGATCTTTTTGGGGCCCTGCACCACTCATCTCATCCTTCACCTCTGCAGCCCTCTCAATAATGATAGACTTGTTGGACAATAATTAGACAGACTTAATAAGCATTCAGCAAGTCCAGGGAAACACTGGAATGCCCTGTTCCTTTCCATTATGGCTTTATTATCAGCCCATTCACTTTAACCTCAATGGAAGGCTGACAGAACACAACTCTGCTGGTGTATTATCATATTTTATGACTGGTTTGTGGAAAATAGATTGGGGATAATGTTGCCTGTAGTTTAGGCCTGAATGGCACTTTGGTGATTAGGAAAGAACACTGATCAAAGTTTGCTTCTGTTTGTGGCGTGCGGTATATTGGCAGCCAGCCATACTAGGATTGTGTACTGCACAGTGTTGATAAGTTCTATCTTTTTGTACAATCTGATTGAGTTTTTGGCGTTAGCCTGCAAAGGCTACAAATTGTCCTCGTATCTTATTAGCTCCAGTATGAATCTTTCATTCGGGTCTCTATCCCAGAACCCCTAAAACTACACAAAGTCATTACCGTTTTCACTTTTTCAATCTCTAGCTCTTCTCATGTTCCGAGATCACTCCTTTATTCCTTGCGTTCTATTTTTCATCACAACTTTATCCTCATTCATACCCTCAAACACTCTTTAAACTTGAAGAAATGAGACCCACGTCTCTTTAAAAAAAAAAAAAAAAAAAAAAGGAACTAGGTCTGGGGTGATCACCAGAAAGTTTCTGACACGCAGAATCACCCTTAAGCTGGTGTTGAATGTTTTAGAGCAGGCTGGTCTCTTTTTCTGAGGGGGATAAGACGGCTCTTGTGTCTGCTTGTCTGCCGGGGCTTTGGCAGTGGAGGAGAGGCAGCTACCTGTTCTGCTCTCCCCTCTCATCTCTTCACACTAATTAGGGAGAACTGGGTTTAAACCTTAGTGGGGACACACATCCTCTGCCTGCGCACAGGTGGGTGCGAATACATGTATATTCATCAAAGTGTCCTATGAAGATCCTTTTTTTTTTTGTCTTATAGTGTCCAGAAAGGTATTTTTAGGTGAACAGTTTATTGGTGGGAGACATGTTGGGGGGAATACAATGTCCCTAACCCATGTGCATGTGTGTGTGTGCATGTGAATAGCATGCAATGTGGTGGCAAGGAACCGCAGGCGATGATAAGGAGGGGGCTTAAGAAGTGGGCTCTCTAGGTCTAATCACTGCACGCATTTCAAAGGCGAGAACGCCAATTAAAACTGATAGGGCTCAATATGGGCTTTTGGACTGCCACAGCGAAGAGCAACACATCCACGATGAAATTCAATCAGCCCCCCTCCCCCTACTAACACCAGCTCCTGGTCAGGAGAAGCGCTTTGCCAGCCAGTGATCCAAAAAAAGCCTCTGATAAATACGGAGGCTCTACAAGGAGCTGTAGCTGGGGCAAAGGGGGAAAGACTGGCAGGGTCATGGAGAGAAGACGGAGATTAGCGAGTCCCCAATCATCACGTGTGTGTGCCGGTGTGTGTTGGGGATCAGAGGGCCTCTGATCTCAACTATAAAAGTAGGTGGAAAAGTAAGTGAGGGGGACTTTGATATTTATATATAGGGCGGATGAAGTGCAGAGTGTCAGGGTGAGTCACTTTATATTCCAAGCAGCTTTCAGCCTACTTTATTTAACTTGATTTGTCATTAATAATCCATGTCACAAAATCATTTGATATCGTGAGAGGATGTACTGTACATTTAACGTTAGTCAAGTTAAAGGAATTGTTTGACATTTTGGGAAACTATTCACTTTTTTTCCCAAGAGTTAATATCCCAGTGAAACGGAAGTTAGAGCACCATTAGTTTCTGTACAGTATTTAAAATCACAGTGAAATAGAATAATTTGAGTGAGCACTTGCCATTCTTATATACAAGTGATCCATAGATTTCAGAAATCCTTTGTAAGAACTGCCACCAACTCTTCTTTTTTTAGCCTCAACTAAACCTTTATTTAAACAATTGCAACTACTTACAATGTATGAGGGATTCTTATGAAAAAATAATTTGCCTCCTTGCATCTCTACCTAATTTTTTTCATAGTTACATTGAATTGAATTCTCATTATCATGCACATCTTGCAAGAAGAAAGAAAGACTTACATATTCCTTTCTATAGGACCTCTGTCCATCAAGGTGCTGTGGAACGACATAAAAAAATCGAACAGAATCATGTTCGTCTTTAAATACATTTAAGACCAAGCTCAAAAAATCCCTACAGATGCTCTAATCATCTTTGTATCATTGTTTTGTTTGTATTTTTGTTTGTATTTATTTTATTTTAGTTGTTTTTGCTTGTTCTCTGTTTTTATTGTTGGTCTGTCCTGCCATGTACAGCACTTTGTAATCAGCTAACGCTGTCTCAAAGGGCTCTATAAATAAAGTTGATTTGATTTGATTTGATTTATTTTCATCTATCTATGTAATTTAAGTAAAGTATAGTTATTTATAGGTTTAAGAGGGAGGGTCCCTTATAATCCATCTTTTTTTAATCTTTCCTGCACAATTTATCTGTTTCTTGTACTGTTCTTTCTTTATGATTGTATGTTTTTTAAGTGCAAACAATTAATAAATAAATAATTGAGGGGTGTATCAAATCCATTTGATTGGATCCATAAAAAGTGGTCTGGTTTAGAGTTAAGCGATGCTAATGCTAACAAGAGAGCCTGCTAGCCTGCTTGGAAAAGAATTAGCAACGGTGGAGGCACAGAGCTCTGCTAAAGAGGACCACAGTGTTAGCATGCAGATCCCCAGGAAATATCCACCTTCTGAATTAGACCTCAACCATATTGTTTCTTTAAAAAAACAAACAGTTTTGAGTATTTTCCCAGGCGTTTATATGTCTGTGAACAGATCCTGTCACCATGATAGCATCCCAACGGCTATCACTACAATTGCTAGCTAGTAGCTAATGAATCCTAGCTGTGCTACTGCAGATTGATTGACAGCTGGAAGCTAAAATTAGTGGGTACTCAATCAATATCCTTTATTTAACCAGGTGAAAAACTAATTGAGATTATATTCTTTGTTATATTTTTGTTTGTGTTAGATTTATGTTATTTGTTCCTGCCCAGGGACTACAGATGAAATTTAGCTAGTAGCTAATTCTGGTACGGCTAAGAGCCATGCACTGTCCCTGTTAAATAAATGAATAAATAAATAAATTTAAATCCTCTGGCCAAGACGGTACTAGCGTTAGTAAGCATACGTACTATTTTGTTTTTAGATTTTTATATAAAAATCAACTTCTTATATTAAAAAGTATGTGATCTTAAAGGGTTAAAAAGACAAGATTGATGCAACAAATTCTCATGTGCATGCTAAGTATGTTGAAATGTGGTACTTCACATTGCTTACACGTTGTTGCATCATTATATAATGTAATTTTTTAAAGCGATATCACACAAGAAGTCATGCTCATATCGTCAGCCCTGGGCCGGATCTAATCACTGCCTAAACGACATACAGTGTAAGAGCACAACCTCTTGTGTAATATTTCTTTCATACAAGAGTTTGGTTAACAGTGATAACCCAAAACACGGTGATTTCATTGTTTATTTAATCATTTATTTGGCTTTGCCAAAACAAATATTTTTGGAACTGGACTGGGAGTCAACTGCTTCTGAGCAAAAAATAAATATTGTCCTGCACTTAGCGTTATCTAGCTTGGTCTACACATTACCACAGGCCAACTACTTGCATTTATCTACATGTGTCCATTTATTGTGCAGCCAGTGAAATACAAGTGTGTTGACAGTTGCTTTTTGAGTTAGCAGCTTGGACATACAGAAGTGCTGCGTTGCTCCATTGTTTTCTGCTCTCTTATTACTCATTCTTATTACTGGACTGAATATTTTAGAGTCTGGAAGCAGTTTAAAACCCATATATTTTGCCTTACAGTGTTTTAGCTTTTATTTGTCACAGTCGGCTCATAAGACTGCAGTGAGTCACAGACTGCTGGAACAAGTGGCTCACATGACCAGTCATATGAGAAGAGGTTTGCACTTAAATATCCAGGATTCTTTCCTTCCCTTTGTCCTCCTCTGACGTCCTTTCATAATTTACACTACAGAAAAAAAGTTAGAGATATTTAGCTTTCGGGTTGAAATTTCAGAATGCACCAAAAATGCACTATTATTTTTACAGGTGAACTTAATTAGATTAATTTCTAAACTTGAATGCACATGTCCAACTGTTTAATGTTTCAGGTCTTATTGCATAAGACTGTTCTCTAACAAGGTGATTGACCACAAAAATCACAAGTATCCCATCCATGAATCGACTAAATCGAATAAATGTTCTGGTTCTATGACAAATTGTGTTTAAACAGTCCTCTTTGTCATGCTGTTCACATTTTTACACCACGACATGTCATTGTCAAGCTGTAATTGGTGCTCAAGGATTCATGACAAGTTACTAAAATTTTTACAAATTTTTTGTTGTGGTATAGCCACTGCATTTGTTAGCTTTTGTTTCAAGAAATTACCATTGCATGCTTCTACTTACATGCCTTTCTGTCATGATATAATATCACTGTAACCTGAACTTTTTGCATTTTCCATATATTTCACCCAAAAGTCAAATATCCCTAACTTTAGTAGTGTAACTTAAACTTGTGGAAATATGTACATGTTAGGTACAATCGAAGGTAATGTTAGAACTGAGTGTTATACTGTATATCAGCACGAATGTAATGCCTCTTGTCCAATCAAATTACTTGGTTAGAAATACAAACGTCTGTGTGTCTAATATTACAGTTTTTCTCAGACGCTATGGTGCATTTCTCACATCCCTATTTACATTTTCACAACAGTTAATGCACTTCTCAAAAACAATTAGTACAATCTGCAAAACCTAGTTACTAACCTGCAAAAGTGTGTCATTTGCTCAAAATGGATAGCTCATTCCTCAAAAGCAAGTATTCATGTCAATGAAAGTGTCAGTGACATCAAGATGAATATGATATATATATATCTCAAGAAAGCTAAAAGTCATATTTCTTAAAATGCTTTAATAGAAAGACATGAGAGAGAAACATGATCACACATCAGAAATACAATTAAAACTATTGCACCAAGAAAAACAACCAGTATGTAAACATACTTAATTGAAAAAAGGAAATCAACAAAAGTAGTGGAATGGTTACAAAAGGATCCATATACAGTGAAGCAGTAATTCAACAGCTTTAACATATATCTCTGAAGAACAGATTTTATTTACTTCAGTGGCGTGTTTATGTGTGTGTCTGTGAACAGTCAGAGGGAAGAATCACAAGATCCTGCTGTGGTTTATCTCACTGAAGTGAAATGCACAGGCTGCACACCAGCTGAATGTCAAAGCGAGCATTCCTCGCCACCATCCACAGTGGAACGGCGGTAGGTCACACTCTGCCGAGGCAAATTAAGGTGACGTCCAATACCTTGGGATGTGTGTGTGTGTGTGTGTGTGTGTGTGTGTGTGTGTGTGTGTGTGTGTGTGTGTGTGTGTGTGCTGGTACGGACCTGTGTGAAGGCTAATACGCTCTGACAAGCTGATAACATATTTCTTGTCATTTCGTTTGGCATCATTAACTAATAAAGATTGATTGCCCTTTGTTTCACGTCAATGAGTGTTTGTACTGTTGCCCTGCCGCCGTGGTGTGTTCGTGTGTGTGTGTGTGTGGGTGTGTGCGTGTGTGTGTGTTTGTGTGTGTGTCTGTGCGTGCAATTTTTACTTTTTATCTCATAATTATGACTTTTTATCTTTTAACTTTTACCTTTTTTAATCATAATTATGACTTTTTATCAACAAATTTTTACTTTTTATCATAATTACTTTTTATCTTGTCATTTTTACTTTTTTATCATAATTATGACTTTTTATCTTGTAATTTTGACTTCTATCTTGTAATTTGACTTTTTATCTTTTAATTTTTACTTTTTTATCTCATAATTTCGACTTTTTAAAAACTCATAATTATGACTTTTTATCTTATAGTTTTGACTTTCTATCTCGTAATTTTGACTTTTTATCTTATAATTTTGACTTTTTTATCTCATAATTTAAAATCTCAAAATGATGACCTTTTTATCACAAAATTGCATCTTTTTATCTCATAATTTTGACTTTAATCTCATAATTTGAGTATTACAAAAGACCAATTTTAAAAAGTATGTTTTATATGGAAATTGCCCTGCCGCCGTGGTGTGTGTGTGTGTGTGTGTGTGTGTGTGTGTGTGTGTGTGTGCAAAAGAGAGACAGAGAGAGAATAAGGAAGTTAAAGGCTCAGGGCTTTCCAACCCACAGAGAACTCGGAGGCTGGACCCAGTCTTCTCCCATGATGCTTTGCAGGCGGAAATCCTTGAAATACTCCAGGCGGTGGCTAAAAAACAGAGAGAAGTTAAAATAGGATGCACAAAACTCTCACATACACACTTCATATATAATATACAGGTGCATCTCAATAAATTAGAATATAGAAAAGTTTATTTATGTCAGTAATTCAATTCAAAAAGTTGAAATAACACATTATATAGATCCATTACACACAGAATGACACATTTCATATCTTAATTTATTTAATTTCTTCTAATTATAATGATTATGGCTTACATTTAATGAAGACCTAAAATTCAGTGTCTCAAAAAAATGTTTAAAAAATGACTTTTTATCTCAATTATGACTTTTTATCTTGTAATTTTGACTTTTTAATCTCATAATTATGACTTTTTATCTTGTAATTTTGACTTTTTAATCTCATAATTATGACTTTTTACCTCATAATTATGACTTTTTGCCTCATAATTATGACTTTTCATTTTGTTATTTTGACTCGTTTTTCAGATTCTACCATAAATGCTTAAAAGTCTGGCTGCAGATTATTACACTAAAAAAAATCGGAGTGACATTTGCTTAAAAAAAGCCAGGCTTTTTCTAATTAATACATATTTAATAGAACCACTTTTTTTTTATGAAAATACACAAGTAAATTGCAGATATACTGATGTCCCTCAATTACATTTTACTTGGAAATATCAACTAATTACTTGGAACGAATGATTCAATTTGCATACAAAACTGAGGACACATAATAACAAACAATCACTAAGTAATGCACTACATGAAAAACTGCTATTTTAAAGTAAAAGCACTGAATTGGATTTCTAAATTTGGATTTCTTTGTCAAATTTATATAGATGATTGAAATAATAATTACAGGGCCAAAAAAAACATTTTTTTTTCAGTGTTTACTCATTATGAGAAGTATTAATCTGCCTGTGAAAACCTCCTCTAATGAAAATAACCCTGATGATGCCATAGAAAAGACTCTCAAAGATGTGAGCGTTTACCAGAAAAGGTAAGTGTTGCTTTAATTAGCATTGCATTTGAAGAGTTATGACGTGGTTAATTCAAATTACATTTAAGTAACACTATTAAAACTAAAATGTACTTCTACTTTTTATTCATATTAATTTATGCATTTTATGTCTGCTCTACCACATCTCAGAGGCAAATATTATACTTTCCCCCCACTACATCTATTATTAAGCTTAGAAATTGTATAGTTTATTTATATTTTGTATAAATAATTTGATTTTCAAATAGCTTATACATATAATTATATGCTACAACATTAGATTTATGTACATGCATAAATAGTTATAACTCAATAATATAATATAATAACAATTGATATAATATATTATATGATATGGGCCATTCTGCATAATAGGTACATTTACTTTTGGTACTTTTTAAAAAATATATATATTTTTTTTTACTTTTGGTACTTTAAGTATATTTTAATGCTCACACATTTGTGACTTCACTTTAGTAAGACTTTAAGTGCAGGACTTTCACTTGTAACAGGTTTTTTGCCACTGTTTATAAATGGAAACCAAAGACATCATCCGAGTTGCGTTATGGGAAATGTAGGATTTAGTGTTTTTTTGGAGCTTAAACCATAAAAGAAACTGAAAGTCAAGATATCTTGACCTCTGCTGCTTTGATTTCGAACGCTCCTTTATAAATCCATCCTTCATAAATCCCCCCAAACTTCATGAAAGAGCAACACTAAATTGCTAGACTTCAAAACAAGTCAGTGGTTCACTATAAATAATAGATCTAGATCTTGTAGATGACCTGCATGACCTCAAAGAAGCCTACAGATAGGACTCGTAGCAGACTCACAAGTTGGGTTTCTGGCCTTCCACTATCTGGTCCTTGGGGATGGGGTAGAGAGCCTCGTATGTTCGCTTCTCTCCTGAACCGTGGATGGCGTAGGAGTTCATCTTGTTGACGTTGGGAGGGAAGTACGCCCAGGGGACGAGACCCTCTCCTGTCCACCGATCCCCTTGGATCGAGGCATTAAACACCATAGGCAGTTGTTGCTGGGAGACGGATTTCAGGACCACAATTAGAAATACTTAAACACTTAATTTAAAGTAGAACCCCCCTTTAACCCTCTGGGGTCTGAGTCTATTTTGGCCGTTTTTGAATACTTTTGATTTTGCCCTTCATGTACCTCATACATTTTTTTTTACTATACCCATATTTGGTATCCATTTTTTCTTCACCTATATAATCTGACAGTTATTTTCTCACTTTATCCTACTTGATCAACATATTGAGCCCACAAATCATGAAATCCGAGTTGAAAAAATATACTATTTACTAGGGCCGGGACTTTAACATTTTATTCAATGGTATACTAAAAATCTGTGTGAAAAAAATTCCTTCTCACTGTTCTCAGGTCAAATATTTATATGCGATTAAAATGCGATTAATTTCGATTAATTAATTACAAAGTCTCTAATTATCATTATCTAGTCCCGGCCCTACTATTTACTACAATAAAAAACACAAATATGCCCAATTAACTGTTTTGGGACTTTAAAATGTAAACATAGGATGCAAATATGAACCTATAAAAAGGTGAAATTTAAATATAATAAAACTATATACAAAAAAGTCCCATAAAACATGTATATTTATAGGCGTTTTTTTCCTTGTTAACTGCAACTCTTCAAAACAAACTATGTGTGAAATTACACAGAGAGCTACACCAACGCTCAAATATTACTATCAAATTAAAACCATCATATATTTGGTTTTACATGACCTAGGAATGTCAAACAAAAACTGGGAGAAAGTTTCAAGTCTGTACTTTGGAGTGAAGTTGATAGCAGCGCTCCATGTGACCTAGTTTTTTTGTAAAATGTTACATTATCTGATCAGGACGGCACGATCATAGACCCCAGAGGGTTAATTGGTTCAAAATAATCAGTCAATGGAATATTTCTACATTTTGGGGAACATGCTCAATGCTTTTTTGACGATAGTTACAGAAGATTGATTATTGGGTATAAAGCTGGAGTAACATTTTGGTCTTTATATTTATTTGATAATTGATAATAAATAATTGATGATCTAATCAGGACGGCATGATCATAGACCCCAGAGGGTTAATAACTCCTGTGATACCTACCACAAATGCATGGCCGACTCCTGACAGTAATAATGTCAGGTACTGTCCATGTCTGTAATGAAAACACAGTTTATGTTAAACATATTCTGTAAACTTATGATCACATGGATGGTACAACAGCTTAGCTCTGTACACTGAAAAAAATTGGAGTGATATTTACTTTAAAAAATCTAAGCAAGTTTTTCCACACAGAAAGTGTTTGTAATCTTTACTTTCTTCTTTTTTTTTAAATGAAAATACACAAGTAAATTGCAGATTCACTACATTTTACTTGGAAATATCAACTAATGAAGCCAATGAAGTGGTTTAGTGAATATTACTTGGAACGAATGATTGAAGTAAAAGTAATGCACTGCATGAAAAACTGCTATTTTGAAGTAAAAGCATTGAATTCATATTTATTTGTAGAATTTATACAGATGATTTAAACAATAATTACAGGGCCAAAAAATCTTTTTTTCCCAGTGTACTTACGGACAAAACTCCAGCTCCAGGTAATTCACTGTAGTACTATCAAGGAAGAAGCACTCCACAACTGAGGAAATGAAGAAGAAAGATCAGCAATATGTAAAATGAACAGATGCATAAACTTTTAAATAAAATATGAAGACCAGCACACCAGCTCACCTAGCAGCATGCTCATTATCTACCTAGATTATAATGGGGGGTTGGTTTCCAATCTAATAAGTAACATTAATGAGGTCAAATATGTGGGGCTCATTAACCGGAAATCGAACTTACTTAAGGTCAATTAGATAGGATTGTTATTACTCAACCTCATTACAGGGTTTAATTGCTGTGTCACCATAATAATGATAATGCAATTACTATTATGGCCTCATAAACAGAGCTAGTCCCTAGTATGTTCAGTCTCATTGACCCATATTCATAATTTTATCTCAGCTTTTAGAGTGGCCTAATATTGCATCATACAGACTAATAACCTGAATCATGATTGCAATAACAACATTATCTGTCCACCTATTGGGTTGTGGGAACAATAAAAGCAACACCTGTAATCGGATACAATAGGCCATAAATGCAATCTCTGTGAAGTTTATAGAGTTTTGTTTCAACACTATGAGTCTGTAAAGTGTAAGTGGATTATTCCCTCTGGGGTCTGAGCCTAATTTTGCCATTTTTGAATACTTTTGTATATATTTGTATATATTTTACCCTTCATGTACCGCATAAAAAATGTTTTCTATACCCATATTTGGTATCCATTTTAACTTTAACCTACTTTATCAACATATTGAGTTGAAAAATGATACTATTTACTACAATAAAAAAACACAAATATGCTCAATGAACTGTTTTGGAACTTGAAAATGTAAACATAGGATGAAAATATGAACATAAAACATGTATATTTATAGGTGTTTTTTTTTTCCTTGTTAGCTGCAACTCTTCAAAAACAAACTATGTGCAAAATTACACAGAGAGCTACACCAACGCTCAAATATTTCTGTACTATCAAATTTAAACTATCATATCTTTGGTTTTACATGAGCTAGGAATGTCAAACAAAAATTGGGAGAAAGTTTCAGGTCTGTACTTTGGAGTGAAGTTGATAGCAGCGCTCCATGTGACCTAGTTTTTTTGTTAAACGTCACATGATCTGATCAGGACGGCACGATCACAGACCCCAGAGTGGGAAAGATTTTTAGATTTTTATAGCGCTTTTAAAAGGTACTCAAAGTCACTTAACATAACAGAATTGAGACACACACAAACACAAAATGCAGAAAAAACAAAAACTAAACAGAGTTGAGACATTATGAGTAATAATATGAGTAAAAATTATACTTTTCCTCCACTACATCTATTATTAAGCTTAGAAATTGTATAGTTTATTTATATTTTGTATAAATAATTCAATTTGCAAATAGCTTATACATACAATTATATGTTACGCCACCCAACAGTAAAAAGTAAAAAAATGGAAATGAGCCCTGCGTTTATCAGCTACAACATTAGAGTTATGTACATGCATAAATAGTTATAATTCAATAATATAATATAATAACTATCGATTACTTATTCTGCCACTGTTTTTAAATTATCTAAAAATGATTAATACATGTATATATTTTATTGTTTTAAAGATTCATAAAATATTTTTCATAATGTTACTTTGTGTCATTCTATTTGGCAATTTAACTTCACATCATATGCCATTAAAATGGATTGATGGTCATACTTTTGCAAAAAAAAAGGCATTAAAATGAACAAGAAATAGAAGAAAACAATGGTCTAATAATTTTTTCCATGACTGTATGTATGGTTCTGCACTACACAGCTTCCTAAACATGCCATATCCATATGGGAAACTATTGACAAATCCATGGTTAATGGAAAAAAAATATTTTTGCAAAAGTATGACAAATAATATAACACAAAGTAACATTTTGAAAACCTCTATTCAATTGTTTTATGAATCTTCATTTATTTAATGAAGGTGGTATAATATGTTTTTCCATGAATGTACAACACCTGAGCTCCTACCATCTTACACACCTTCATAGTTCCAGAGTTGAGGGAAGGGCTGACTGGGGGGCCCGTCAGGACCTGGTGGGTCATTGAAGAAGGGACCAGAGATGTCTATCTTCAGCCCTCCTAACCCAGGAGAGAAGTCGATGATGATGGGGTTATGATTGACGGGATCGCTGTCCCAGGTGTCCTGGATCAGGTACTGCATTCGACTGAAAGAGAAATGAAATGAGAATGACAATCTGTCATGTGGCATAGTTATGGAAGAGGATTAGGGCCACACAAAAAAAAGTATTTGTGTTCTGAGTTTAAAGTCAGAATTCTGACTTTATTCTCAGAATTTTGACTTTATTCTGAGAATAAAGTAAAAAGTCTGAGATCAGAGACTTCAGTCAGAATTCTGACTTTAAAGTCAAAATTCTGAAAACAAAGTCTTTATTCTCAGAATTTTGACTTTATTCCCAGAATAAAGTCAAATAAAGACTTTATTAAATAAAGTCAATAAAAAAATAAAAATAAATAATAATAAAAAAAATATATTAAATAAAGTCAAATAAAGACTTTATTCTCAGAATTTTGACTTTAAAGTTTCAAAACTTTTCTGACTTTATTCTCAGAATTTTGACTTTATTCTGAGAATAAAGTCAGAATTCTGACTTTAAAGTAAAAATTCTGAGAATAAAGTCAAAATTCTGACTTTAAACTCAAATATTTTTTTCTTGTGTGGCCCTAATCCTCTTCCGTACATAATGACCCGGTGCAGCAATACAGTGCAAACTTACTGTGATTCACAGAATAGCAGAATGTGGACAAGAGTCAGAAACTGCAGCGCATGATTGACCCCCATGATGTCAAAGCTTCACAGACTGGCGAAGTGCGCTGCAGCTGGACCTGTCATGTCTTTATATAGCCCCTGATCGGCTCTTTACGCACTTTGTTATCAATTTAGGTCCGTGAGAAATGCAGTTCTGCAACTCAATCTTATCACGATAGTAAAACAGACTTCCTGATATGGAAACATGGAACTATCCAAATGTACTTACCTGATGCCCAGGTAGTGGTTTCAGATTAGACTTAAATTCCTGGCGAATGACCAAATTACCCAAACGACGTTGTTCCTTTGAATGAAATCCAGTAAGTAAGGTCACCTTGGCATAAACAAACACTTACGTTACTTTTATTATCAAATCATATGACCAGTTGGTCAAGAACTACCTCAGCTGGCGTGAATACATGTTAACGTTGCACATATTCGATAAGCTTGTCGGAGTGGAAACTAAAAACTAACTTATCTCATTCCTCTAGAAAAAAAAACGCCGCTTATGTCACTCAAACAGTACTGAACCTTAATATTTAGGTTTTGTTCAACAACATCCTTCAAAATATATCCGGCTGAAAAGCGGAACCTTTCCACGTTCTGATGTACAGACGGAACGACTTCTGTGGTGCACAACTTCAATTCCATTGGTTGTTATTTGTTTGCTTCAAAACGGACGGCGGAACCACATTATTATAGTATTTAATACATAAAATACACAATATGTGTTTTATTTAAAACTACTACATGTCGAACAAGACATTTATGGTGAATATCAGCTTCTCTGGAAGTGTTTTGTGTTCCAAGTTAGCCATTTGTTTCAGGTTTAGTGAGCTAACCAAGCTAAACTGAGATTGGTAAACTGCAGCCAGTAACCATTGGTAACAGAGGCTACATTATTGTCAGTTTTGAAACGTCGCGAGCGCAAGACTTGTGTTTTTGAGAGACAGTTAACACACGAGCGGACAAAGTCTAAAGGTACTTGTTTTAATATTAATGTTCAGTTTGACATATAGAGGTTGTGGTTCTCCTTTTGACCTGTCAACGCAAACTGTTTTACCTTTATCTAGACTACACCTTCACCATGGAAGCAGAAGTTGACTTTTTACGTGATCAAGGTAAGAACAAACCGGGTTAGTACCATAGACTGTATAATATTAGGACACACTCGCAGTTTGATAGGTCCACCTGGTCAAAGCTGTCTTTAAAATCCGCTCAAGGGAAGATTAGCTCAAGTGTTCCGATTGAGAAGAAAAACCTGGCTGTACATTCTAACAGGGCCGGTTCTAGCCCATTGGCTGCCCTAGGCGATATTGAGATTTTGCCCCCCCCTCATATTCATTCTGATATAGGTACACTATGTTACAGTGGTGCAATGTAACTAAGTACATTTACTCAAGTACTGTACTTAAGTAAAATTTTGAGGTACTTGTACTTTACTTGAGTATTTCCATTTTATGTAACTTTATACTTCTACTCCACTACATTTAGAGGCAAATGTTGTACTTTTTACTCCACTACATATAGCCAGCAGCTTTAGTTACTTTTCAGATCGGGATTTAACATGAAAAACATGATCGGTTTAAAGTTTATAGTGACATTTTCTAAATTAGACCTCATAAAAGCATATTAAATAGTTAAAATGAGCCCTACCTTGAGAAAATAAAATGCTGCTTATATAAATGCATCAATAATAATCATCAAATCATATATTGAGAATATATTTAACAATCTGAGTGGGGTCATTCTGCAAAACGAGTACTTTTACTTTTGATACTTTAAGTACATTTTGATGCTGATACTTTTGTACTTTTACTGAAGTAAGTTTTGAATGCAGGACTTTTAATTGTAGTGGAGTAATTTCACAGTGTGGTATTACTACTTTTACTTAAGTAAGGAATCTGAATACTTCTTCCACCACTGCTATGTTATATGTATTATGCAGTACACTAATATTTGATACTTGAACTACAAGCAAGGTAATGGTCTCAGAACATTTTTATTTTTAGAAACTTTGGAACTAATGTCTGAGATGAAAATACATACCTCTATACTGTGCTTTCTTCTCCTCCTCCTCTTTTCTTCGTTTTCGCCCCTGTGCACCAGACAGTTTGGTCCTTTTCATTTTGCTAGTTGACCTTCTACGAACGTTAGCGTGATCTAGTTCTAGTGTTTTGTGACTTGCAACTGCATCGTCATGACGAGTGACGACACCCATGCACGTATCATATTTTATATAATATAATATTACATTTTCATTCGAAATATGGGTTGGGGCATGTTCATTTAATTCACTGAGGGTTTTATTGCCCATGCTTTTTAAAAAATGTTTCGTTAATCAATGTTGTTAAAACAAAGATGTGTGCTTAAGGGCGCCACAAGGGGACGCCCCCTGCCAATTTGGCGCCCTAGGCAGCCGCCTTGGTGGCCTGTAGGAATAACCGGCCCTGCATTCTAAATACGTCACCATTACTGCTCCATTGTAGTGAGAAAATGAATCAAAGATCACGTCGAAGTTCCTTTTAGTTTTCTTTATTATCAGACCTCAAATTACACTGCCTAGGTACAGCGGGGAGAATCACTTTGTCAATCTTAACTCTATGGAGTCCTCGGCTATTTTGTCCATGTTTAAATCCGTTTATTGTCTTTGTAAGTCATTTTTTGGTCATTTGTGTCTTTTTGTGTCTTTTTTGGTCATTCTGTGTCTATTTGTTGTTGTCATTTTGTGTCTTTTTTTGGTCATTTTGTGTCTTTTTTAGTCCTTTGGTCCAACATAAAAATGTGATTTTGAATCTTTTTTTTTTTTTTTACATTCAAAACACTATTTTTAAATGTTGCAAATGTGAACCTTTGTTCACATTTGCAACATTTACATTTTTTTAATAACATATAAGAGGGTTACATCCAGTTCTATCATTTTATACTAAATATATTTGAGCTTGTCTCCAGTTTTACTTGGTATATCATCATCAAACTGAAACTGGCCTCATGGAGTTTACAGCCAGAACTTTAGAGGTAAATTTACAGTAGGGCTCCACGCTGCTTTGTTTTCTAGTCTGGATGTCATGAAGAAGTCTTTGACGCTTTTGGAGACTCCAGAGGGTTAAGGGCTGTTGAGAAAAGGTGTCCCTCTTCAATAAAAGCCCTGAGTTCTCTTTTCTTTTTCTGTCTGTGTAAGGACATTTATACAATTCTGTAAACCACAATTGTAATATCCCGCACCTCCAACGTATGGGGCACGTTTTCCGTGAACGCTGCTAGGTCTACTTTTAACCTTAAAAGGATACAATTTATTCTGTTTATATTCTGCCCCCAAACGCCTCTAATATCTGACAAATCCCAGATCCTATAGTACGTGCTTTCTTTCTTTTTTTTTTAAACATATGTTTAGTGCACATTTTGTTAATTTACAAACAGTGAACAACATAGAACAAGAAGGCACATACAAGAAAAATAATAACAATAATGATATGAATGATAATGCAGTAATTATGATAAAAAATAAAATGAATAAATAGATAACTAAATAAATAAATAACAAGAAAAAGAGAGAGAGATAAAAAAAAGGGGGGGGGGGGCATTTATAACCTCAAAATAAATAAATAAATGAAAAATAAGTAAATAAATAAATACATACATATATCTATACACACACACACACACAGATACATATACATGTCCGTAAAGCTCTAAATGTATATGCTAAATCAAGATAAAATGAAAAGATAAATAAATCTTCAGTTCAGCTCATCATTCCTAGTACGTTATTTCTGGTTTAAACCATCTGTTACATGATCTGGAGGTCATACTGGGGCCTTTTAGCAAAGCAGAGGACTTGTGATAAAAAGTAACAGAAAAAATATACCACACCATCACTACTGTATACTGTCTACCTACACAGCTCCAATTGTAGATCGTATGTTTAAAATTAATTACAATATACCAAATAAACAGACTCGGTATGGCTATTTATTAATCAATAATCTGAGTCAGTCTCAGGAGTGAGATACTGCCCTGAACTCCTACATAAATACTGAAAATGACATGATATTTGGGGTGCATTACAAGCTCATTAAGTGCCAGTGAAAGTTCATAAATAATAAACAACTTACAAAAAGCTCAACATAACCTTCACCTGCATTATAATTAAGCTGCTTTTGTAAATGGATGGCACAGTCCAGCAGACTCAGCACAATAGGCACTTTTTATGGACTGTTGTTCACCTTTCATTTCATTGTTAAGTGGCTTGGACCATTTGGCCACAATAACAGCAATTATGCATTCAGGACTAATTGTTGGTACTGCAGTGTTTATTTGATATCACTTAGTTTATTCCTGACAGCGACTCATTGAAGGGAACTTTAATGAACTACATGATTTTTATTTTTGATGAAATGCTTTTACTCCTCCACCTAAAAGTAGAATTAAATGTTTACAGTTTTGGCTTGGTTAACCCTTTATCGGGCGAAGAACTATATTTGGTAACTTCAGTGGATATAAAAAAAAAAGTTGCAAATTTACTAGGTTAAAGTGGCAAATCTACAAGAAAAAAAGTTGCGGATTTAAGAGATTTAAAGTGGCAAATTGCGCGAAAAAAGTTGCAGATTTGCAAGAAAAAAGTGAAAAAACCAACTTTTTTTTCTCGCAGATTCACCACTTTAAATCTTATAAATCTGCGCATTTTATTCTTGTAGATTTGCCACTTTAATCTTGTAAACTTTTTTCTCAAAATATAACCCACCTCCCCTGGGTCCATAAGTTTTTTTACACATTCTGGCTGTATGTAATATCCTCAGATATTCTCTAGGGTTGAAATGTGGAATTTGCAAGTATTTCAATGAGTGGCCTATTAACGGTTAAGACTATTTCCCTCCTCGATCTATCACCTTTACTGCCTTCTTACATATGTGTTCTTGTCACTCATTTATGGCCTCTGTCTATTTATGTCTTTTTTAACGTCTTGAATAACTCTGAAATGTACCTAACCTCTAGCCTTAGCTGTGACTGCTCTCAACAAAACTCTTATAACTTGACTGTACAGGCAGCAAACACAGCCAACCATTGCTGGATCTGTCCTGGGATTGACAGATACTCAAGTCCAGATTCAACATGTTTGTAATTTTTTTCCCCCGGCTTTTTCTATTTTGCTATAACCAAGAGCCCTGATCTGGGAGAGAGTGGTTGGTTACATAGGAGATAACAGTGAATTGAGAAGTTTATTGAATATTGTGAAAAGTTGAGTTATTGAAGAACTCATTTTTGTTTTCTTTCTTTTTGTTTTGGTACTTGTATATAGAGCATTTTTGCTTCATTTACTTTTTTTAAAAATTTGTTTGCTAATTTGTTTGATTTGTACATATTGGCACTGTTTGCACCTGGCGGGGTTCTTTTTCCAACCTCTTGAAAAATTCAAAAATCCAGGCTTAGTCGGAAAATTAAGCTTCTGAGTTTTTATTCTCAGAACCTTAATTTTCTGACTAAGCCTGGATTTTTGACGAGGTTGGAAAAAGAACCCTGCGACTGTCAGTATTAATGTTTAAAACTAGGCGCTCATTTGTGATCAGTTTGGTGGGAAACTCTGCAACTCTGAATAGTTGAGTGTGTGTTTGTGTTTTCAGTGCAGAGGTTAAATTCTGCTCTCAGCCAGTATCAGTATGGACACCGCACTCAATCCACATCATCTCAGGTACAAAGAAATCTAAAACAAACCTCCATGATTAACAAAGATGTGTGTCATTATGTGGTATGTTCTGTAAAAAACAATTTGTTTGTGAATGTGTTTGTATTTTTTTAACTGATATACCATATATACATGGGATTATTTAGTAGAATTAACTAAAACTAGACACCCCATAATGCTAACCATCACCCACTGCATCTCTTATGTTCAGCAGGTCGAGGAGGCAAGACGGGCCGAGTCTCCTTCTCCATGGATCTCAGACAGAAGGTCAGGAGTGTTACGTCCACTAAACCCAGCCAGCAGACAATAACACAACAATCAGAAAATTAAACAAAGTCAAAAGTGATGTGAACAATGATTTATTTTACAACAACAAAAGAAAGACACACTAAGGTGGGAGAGGATGGGACAAGTGATTGTGCCAAAAGAAAGTTGAAACAAATATAACAAAACAAGGCCTATCTAAACTAGCTGTGAAGTAAAACAAACAAACAAAAGGCCTAACTAACTTATCTACAAAAAATGCTTTCAGAACAATACAGGGGTGGCACAACCAATAAACTAATGGAGTAACAGAAAATATCCTACATGATGCAAAATGTACAGGGTACCCCCAACTTACCTAGTCCCAACCTCACCACCACAAACAGCATGAACAAGTCGAATTCTAAATGTCAAAGCACACAAAAACAAGTCTCACAGACAGAGACACCACAAGAACAAGATGGCTTCTGTGATCCTCAGAACGGTCCTATATCAGGCTGAACACACCATCTCTGATTGGCCAGCTCCACAGGTGGAAATCAGCTTTCCAGGTGGATCCAATCAGCTGGTTAGCACCTGGGAATGACACAGAAAGGAGGGGGGGGGGGGAGGCAGAAACACACACAAACAGTCCTCTGGCACGTAACAAGGAGCAATAAAAGTCTTTCTTGTATTGAGTTTATTATTGAGTTTATTATTAAGATCCCCATTAGCTGCAGCAAAGCCACAGCTATTCTTCCTGAGGTCCAACACTATCAAATATACAGTTGAAAACACAAAAACATAAACATTATAAAAATAAAAACAAATAAGTGAGCGATATGCTTCACCTAACAAAAAAAGACAGAGTGAGCGTTTGCACTTCTTAACTGTGCTTCATTCGTTCTTTGTTATATTAATTATTCACATACTAATCCATATTACACACATTTCTACATATATATGTATAATATATGTATCATTACACAATCTACATAATACATATCATGTATATACATTCATTCTACAGCATATACATTATAATCACACATGTCATATATCTATAGAAATATTCTACATGTTCAATATGTCTACTCTACTTATTTTGATAAATACTGTTTTATTAATATTTTGAATTGCTTTATGTTTGTGGTGAGTTTGATTTTTTTAGGCAGTGAATTCCATTCTTGTGTGACCGTCAATGCGACAACTTTCTCTTCATATGAAGACACTGGAGGGCAAATACTTTTTATACAACTGACATGATTATTCATATTTGTTCCAGTCTAATGGCTCCTCTGATCGCGGAGTATGATCGGCACATGGAGGAAATGACTGAACAGCTGCAGAGATACCAGGTGAGAAACACTGAAACAATGACACGCAAGTTGAATTCAGACAGGGAAATTAAATATTATTCAAAGCTAAAAACATATAACTTGACTTGACTTAATCTACAGAAATATTAAAAATCAGGGATGGGCAACTGGAGGCCCGGGGGCCGCATATGGCCCTCACTTGAAGTGACCCTCAGTACAACTACATGCATTTGAGCATGAAATCTTTAAATTGCAGTGTTATTAATTTATTTTATCACCGCGGAAACAAAAACTCATCGTTTTTTTTAGTAATTTTGTGTCTTTTGGTAATTTTTTGTGTCTTTTTTAGTAATTTTGTCTTTTTTTGTAATTGTGTGTCTTGTTTTGTAATTTTGTTTCTTTTTCTAATAATTTTGTGTCTTTTTTTAATCATTATTGTGTCTTTTTTTGGTCATTTTGTGTCTTTTTTTGGTCATTTTGTGTCTTTTTTAAGTAATTTTGTTTTTTTTTTCTGTAATTTTGTTTCTTTTTTTGGTCATTTTGTGTCTTTTTTAAGTAATTTTGTTTTTTTTTCTGTAATTTTGTTTCTTTTTTTGGTCATTTTGATACTGCCTCCAGCGGCCCCCAGGTAATTTGAGTTTGAGACCCCTGATGTACAGTATACATTAAGATGTTGAAATGTGCTAAATAAAGATTTTTAAAAATGACATTTTACTATAGAATTAAGCTGAGTGAATTTAACTTGACAAATGTGTGACATATTTTTTTAAAAAGTTGCTGGCTTTGTTTTAATCATGTTTTACTTAATTACACTAATTACAGGTGCCCTTACCCTCATTAGGATGTGTTAACGAATCAACAACACTGTGTTGATATTCTTGTTTAAATCAACAGGGGCAGATGACAGACGTCAAAGTGAAATTGGAGAAGGTTGTCAAAGAAAACGAAAGGTATAAAACAAGGTTATAATAAATTTGTTTTTTTTTCATTAGTTTTAGTTTTAATTTTGTTGTGTATTTTTGTTTTCAAATTCAGTTAGTTTTAATTAGTTTTTAGAGTGAGTTTGTTAGTTTCAGTTTAGTTTTTAGTTTTTTGAAAATGCTTAATTTTAGTTTAGTTTTTATTAGTTTTAGTAATAGTATTAGTTTTCAGTGCCACTGCAAAAAAATGTTTATTTGTAATATCATGAGCAAATTGAAGACATGTGCACTTTGGATTACCATAATAACTCAACGGTTTACGCTATCGGAATTTTCATATTTCCAATGGTTTCTAAAAGCTGAGAAGTTGCTCTTTACAGCCAATATGGTGTCATTACGGTAATTATACTGGCACGTCTCCTGGAAACCCACAAAGCAGGAATACACACACTCAGCGGTGGAGAAATAGAAACACTGGATTATGTATGAAAAAAGTTGACAAAGATGAAAACGAAGGACATTTTCACTATAATTGTAGGTAGTTTTAGTTAGTTTTGTAACCACAAAATACAGTTTCGGTGAGTTATCGTTTTTTTAAAAACTCTAGGTTTTATTTTTATTTCAGTAAATGAAAATGTTTTTTCAGTTCTAGTTTTCGTTATTTCGTTAGTTTTCGTTAACTATAATGACCTTGGTACAAATCTGCTACTGGTATTGATATATCAGGGATGGGCAACTTAAATGCTGCAGGGGGCCACAATTTTTCATGGACACTACCACAGGGCCACATATAGGACCGTGCACTTAACCAGATATGATGAAACTGCAATTTTATATATGTTTACAGTGCAGTAACTTAACATATTTCATGCTCAAATGCATGTATAACAGTATAAATAGGAATACAAAAGGTTTGAAGCAAATAAAAAATAACCACTTACTGTGGTTTTTCTTTTTTTCAGTGTAAGAACAGCAGACCAACATTACTTGCAAGAAGTCATTTTGTGCATTTTTACACTGCACTTTTAAGATTTCATGCTCAAATGCATGTAGTTGTACTGAGGGCCACTTCAGGTGAGGGTGTGGGCTGTATGCGGCCCCCGGGCCTCCAATTGCCCATCCCTGTAGTAGATATAAAAGAGAAAAAATAAATAATGTTTCACATCATTCAACATCAACCAAGCTTTTCACTCATGTGGTATATTCTTAGAGAATATCAGATATGAATTGGTGTTCTAGCTTTAATTACTATACACTGAGGGACTATAATTGTTTAACCAGTTAACAGTGAGTATCAGTAGAATCAGTAATGTTAGGTCTTTGTTTTGTTTTTTTATTTAAGTTTCATTCACAATCGTGTACAGAATCATATTCAACATATCTGCTGTTTTACACTTATGGTACATCAAAAAAAATACAGAGACTATAATGACAACGAAAAATATAAATTAAAATGGAATAAAAGAAATAAAATTATATCAGTATACCCATAGCCGGGCTCCACCTTTTAGTGAATATATGTTTTTCGCCATTGTTTAGTTGATGGCCTGTTACCAGATACAAGAGGTGCGTGATCGGATAATGTAATTGGGAGGATCTTTATGTCGACTACTCTATAAGACTCTGCCTTAGGAGTAAAAAAAAGGTCTATTCTGGAGTATGGAGAATGCCTATGCGAAAAAAAGGTAAAATCTTTGCCCTTAGGGTGTTTGTTCCTCCAAATGTCCACCAAGCCAGATTCTGTCGATAAATGCCTAAGCATATCGCTCATCCTAGAAGTGGAGGTTCTAGACACAGTTTGTCTATCCAAATGTTGGGACATGACGCAATTAAAATCTCCTCCTAACAGTAAAATACCAGAACTATGCTGTAAAATTATGGAGAAGATCGTACGGATAAAGCTAGGCTCATCTTCGTTTGGAGCGTATATGTTCATGAGACAGACTTCCACTCCATCAATCGGTCCATTTGCCATTATAAATCTCCCTGTCGAAGTTAGGTCTTTGTTTTGAGATTTTGTTTGAAATAAATACTCTTTTTCCTGATAAATAAGCCTTCCAATATGAACCCCCAGGCTGCATGCAGAGCTCAGGGAGAGTGTTGAGAAGCAGCTTCATGCGCTGCCAGAGGCTTCAGGCCTGGAAGGCAGCACACTGGAGGAGGAAGGAGTCATCAGAAACCTTCAAGAACAGGTCCAGCTGTGTGAGCAGGTCTGCATATGCCCATATGTGAATTCTAAAAATATCTAGATTCTGGCCACAGTTTGTTTTGCAGTTTTAGATGAGAATAATAATATTAATATGTTACGTTTGCAGAGTAAGGCTGCAATAGCAAAAAGTGTTTTTTCATCTGAAAGAGAAAAGAATGTGTTATTTCTTCTTTTGAAAAGTTGCATAGTCTCACTTTAAATTGGCTGAGTAGAAAGACTCAGTACGCTTATTCCAACTGTCAAAGGTGCTTTACAACTTTTAAAAAAGATCAATGTCAAATTCACAACATGATTTTTTTAATCCAACAAAATATTCTGCTTCATTCCATATTTGTTGTTGTTTAGTCTTTCAAAAGCAACATTTTAACTGTGTTCAAAAAACTGTTTACTCTCCTGCCCGCCACACACAGAGAGAAGCTCTCGTCTGTATTAACACGGCCAGCTAAGAACATTCAGACAAGAACATGAATTACATTTATAAAACCACATATTACTAAGAACTCATTTAATCTGATGAATTTTTTCGATTTTTTGAAATTGATGATTTTGCTCCAGGACTTTTTTCCACCCATAAATATGATGATGATTGATTTAAGGCATCATTCAAAAACCTTACATAGTATATATTTCCTTGTATTTATAATATTTCCTTGTATTTATATTTTATATTGCACTTTTATTGTCTTTTGAACTCTCTAATTTTGCATATTCTGACTAGTTTCTATCTATTGTTATAGTTTCTATTCTATCTATCCAACCATCTATCCATCTATCCACCCATCCACCCATCCAGTTGTTTTTACGGTAAAAAAAAACGCCAGCTGTGGTTGCCAGAATTTTACCGTAATAAATACGGTGCAACATTTTGTAATATTACGGCAAAATTATATTAGCACTGTTGATTTCACGTTTAAGATGGTCCTTTTAGTCAATATTTTACATTAAAAAATAAAAAGTTTTTCCATCAAAAGAAATGCTCTTTTGCCATATAATTGACAAGAAAATACTTTATAAATGCTGCATAAATTAAAGATTTTGCCATTACATATTACAGTATATTTCTGGTGGAGATATGGTGTTTAGTACATTTAACAGTGAGAAAAAATACCGAAAAATAAATGCAAAATGATGCCTTATGTATATTACAGTATGTTTTTGTTACAAACACGGTGCCAGAGTATTTTACAGTGGAATAATGTTTTTTCTATCTATCTATCTATCTATCTATCTATCTATCTATCTATCTATCTATCTATCTATCTATCTATCTATCTATCTATCCATCTATCCATCTATCCATCTATCCATCTATCCATCCATCCCCCACCTCAATAGAAACTTTGAATTATTATTATGTTCTGCGACATTTGGTAGAGCCCTGTAACTGGCAACATTAACAACTGGTCTCAGTGGCTCCACACAGCATGACTCTTTAATTTAGTGGTGACTCAGTCACACACTGACAAGATACAACATAAAAAAAGTCCATTTTGGAGCTGTTTTCTTCTACAGTGTTTGGCTGTTTTCTATGCCGCCGGTATCAGTTCCACAACGTTATGTCTTTATTCAGTCACTGAATGCCTGTAGATGGATGTTACTTCTAATAAGTGAGCAAAATGTTCTTTAACCTTTTAATGCACAACATGGGTCTAAAGTGACCCGACTAAGTTTTTATATTCTATATCTTTGCAATAAATTAATTTCATCATTCAGTATTGCAGGTTTTCCTCAAATAACTTGTTTTTGATCATCATACAATCAAATTTTTTTTTTTTCTTACTTTTTGAATAAAACCCCTTTTTTTATCACTACGCTTCTAATGCACAAGGTCATTTTTGACCCATGTTGTGCATTAGAAGGTGTTTATATGTTGTCACCAATTTAAAAACCTGACAAAGAAGACACAAATATTAACTATCCTATTTTGTTAAATTTGTGTTTTTCCAATGGAAATTATTATTTGGTGGCTCTAATAAGTCTCAAATGTTAAAATATGTGATTTTCCAATGAAATCTGGTGGTTCTAACAACTCTTTTAAAGTTAAACCTTAAAAATAAGACAAACATAGTTACACATATACTCAAAATGTTAATTCAGTATCACTTTTTGTATCACTATGCTTCTGATGCACAAGGTCATTTTTGACCCATGTGTGTAAACTCGATATAATAATACAAAAACTATTTTTCTTCATAAATTATGAAAGAAAAATGTCTATAATGATCTGTTGTGATAAAAACAAAGATTTTCAAACACACAGCCAGCATGAAATAACATGGGAAATGAATGCCGATCATTTTTGACCCATGTTGTGCATTCGAAGGTGTTTATATGTTGTGCCTCAAAGGGTTAACATGTTAATAATTGTCTGTGTATTTGTTTAGGAGCGGGTGCAGGCCTTGGAGCTGTGGCAGACAGCAGCCCAGGAGCTGGACCGCCTCCAGCAGACCCACCAGAAGACCGTCTCTGATGGACAGATCCACGATGCCCACAGACAGCAGCTCAAGGTTCACTATCCACACATTGACAGCACATTATTAGCACATCTGCCTTTCACCACTAGGGTGATTCTCATGAAGCCAGTCTAAGTTCTGTCTGTGAAGATTTATTATAAGGACATACTTTATTAAACTAAATATATTTCACTTTTATATGAATGAACAATATAGCCATAATGAGGCACAATTCATTGTTTTGTGCTAAAATAATATTTTCTATATTTTTAACATATTTTTGATTCACAATTTCATTACCGTAATGGGTTCCAGATAAAAATGTCATGGTTTCCCCACACTTATATACAATAAATATTTAATAAAATTTATATATATATATATATTTGTAATTTGTAATTAAATATTGTAAAAATGTATAATTTCACAGAATATAATCAAACATACATTTTAACATATTTTTGATTCACAATTTCATTACTGTAATGCGTCCAGATAGATATCAAATTGACCACAAAATGACACAAAATGATAAAAAAAAGACACAAAATGACCAAAAAATGACATAAAATTAAGCAAAAAAGGACTCAAATTGACCACAAAATGACAAAAAGTGACCACAAATAGGCACAAATTGACCAAAAAAAGGCACAAACACATTTTAAACATATTTTTGATTCACAATTTCATTACCGTAATGCGTCCAGATAAAAATTTCATGGTTTCCCCCACACTTAAATATTTAATAAAATGTATAAAAATAAATACACATTTGTTTAAAAATGTATAATTTCACAGAATATAATCAAACATAATGGTTTTTAACAATGTATAAAGAACAAAATCTGAATGAAAATTGTTGAGAAAAAATTGTTAAATGTTACGGTAATGATATATTGTTTGATTTAAAATATGTATACATTTTAATAAAATACATTTTGGTGATACCAGCTACCTTAGAGCATATTTAAGTTGTTGCTAAAGAAAGGAAAAAAAAAACATTTGTTTTTTTATATATATACAGTCATGGAAAAAAACGTTTGTTTTTTTAATTTCTATTTAAAAATGTGTTACGGTAATGAATTTTGTTGCTCACAGTGTCTCTTATTTTCAAATAGATCATAAATTCATATTAAACAGTGACTTTAGATTGTATATGTTATAAAGGGTAAAAAAAAAAATGTATTCAATGCTCTTGGATTTTTGCAATGAGCTTTACCATGTTGATGAGAATCACCCACTAGATGGAGCCATTATAATAGGAATGAGGTTAATTAGAGCAGTTTGGCCTTAGTTAATTCTTGATACAAGCACGAGGTAATTACAAGCAGTTAACTTTTATTGAGTGCCCCCTTTTTTTCCCCCCATCACAGGATCAGCTTGTTCAGTTCCAGCAGCACACACACAAACTCCAAGTGGCCAATCAGAAGCTGGAATCGGTAAGTGACGGTTAATTAAAAGCGTGTTAAATTATTGCCTCCTAATTAGCCACGGGATCGAAAATGCTGCGCTCCCCTCCGAAATGAACCCTGCGCTAATAATTAATCTTGTAACTAAGTGAATCGGTTTCTAAATCACTCTGGTAGTTAGCCAGAACTGTCTTGGTTGTATAATGGACTGCCAGCTCGCTTAGTAATCCTCTGACTAGCTGCACATGCTGTTATGTGGTAGTCTCTCTCTCACTCTCTCTCTCTTTCACACCCACAGTCACATAAATACACTCAGCGTCAAACTGTTTAGGCTCTCTTTAGACCTTTATCTGACAGGCTCAACTTTCTGTGCAGATTAAGGTGTACAGCGTATCGTGCACTGCATATATTTACTTCCCTACAAACCCATGCACACAGACGTACATGCCTGGTGCTTACTTAGGCAACAATATGGTGTGTGAAGCCCAGTAATACTATATCCCTCTGATGCATTTTTTATGAGAGGGCAAGCCTTGGGCTTTCCCTTCTTTGACTTCTCCTACAAACAGCCTTTTTCAGCCTCGGTGTGTGAGAGCAATCGACTTTGTAGACACGAATGATCGACAGCGTCTCCTTAGGGTTCGTTTTAAAAAGGACAAAGAAGGTTCCAGGAGATTACGGTTTAGTGGGAAGTTGTTTTTTTCGGATAAAGTTTGAGGTGTGTGTTTTTTTGGAGCCATGCCACACAAATGGAAGTCTTGTCTCTCGTGCCACGCGCAGAACAACCAGCAGTTCCTGAAGACGGTGACGGAGCAGGGCACCGAGATGGAGGAGCTACACAGCCAGCTCAGGTAACCAAACGCATCAGAGATTCAAGATGGCGGCTGGGTGAGGTCTTGTTCTGTGAGGTTAATTTTACCCCCTTTTTTTTTTTCCCCCCGCACAATATTTTTATTGGATTTTACACATTTATAGACAGCAGTGGAACATGATCACCAAGTTATTTCTCATAAAAAAGAGACATCACATTTCACATATTCCACATAACACAAGTGAATTGACAAACAAAACAATACAAAACAAAACAACAACAACTCAGTACCTCACAACCGAGACAAGGTGAATGTGCACCCTGATTTGCAAGAAGGTTCAATAAGGGTCTCCACTACTTTTACCCCTTTTTTTTTTTTTTTTCCCGCACAATATTTTTATTGAATTTTACACATTTATAGACTCAACTCAACTCAACTTTATTTGTAAAGCACTTTAAAACAACCACAGCCGCAACAAAGTGCTGTACATAAACAAACAGAACAAGAGACAATAAGATAAATAAAACAGGAAATAAACACTAAA